>NW_004440409.1:10087-21576 GCF_000330505.1 Entamoeba invadens IP1
CTTATTAATATTTTTTACTATTTCCAAATTATTTAACATTGTTTTATTTGTTTTTTTATATAATTTAATTATATCATAATGATACAATTTATTATACTATTGGTCTTTAGTTAAATTTATTTATTTCAAATATTGAAAATTAATTTAATCAGTTATAAATAGTTAAATAATAATTTGTTTGTAGTAAATTATTGTAGGTGTTTATTTGTGACTTTCTTACTATTAATAATTAGTCGTTATCAATTTCTTATATAGTTTTAGATTTGTAAATATATGTTCAAAAATGTAATTGAATTGTTTTATTAAATGTACTGATAAATAATATATTATTTATTACATTATATGATACATAAATTTATTATCGTGTGTTGGACATCAGTTAAGATATTGATAATTTTATAATATTACAATAATAAAATTGTCTACTTTGTTATTATCATGATTTATTATTTATAATGATTAACCAGTTGTTAATAGTTTAAAAACAACCTTTTTTCCAATTGTTTTATTAAAAAAGTCATGAAGCGATTTTTATTATAATTTGCCAAAAATATTTTCGTGAAAATTAATAATTTTTTCGAGGATATGCAATCAATTGTTAAATTCAAAAAAAATCATAAAATACAAAATATAAAGTAAATATTCGATGGTGTTTGATTCCATCCATGTCCAACTTAATCTGTGTGTGGTTTTGACCAATCAAAAGTGGCCTACACGCCGATAGAATATAATGATTTCCCACATATTTGGCACTAAAACCCGCAAAAATAATGTCAATTGCATAATTGTTTTTATTTTAAAAGAGTTAAGACTTGGCAATAAAAACTCTAAAAGAGAAAAATAATCAAACAAAAATAAATTCAAAAAATAAAAAAAAACAAAAAATGCTCCTCTCGAAATATTGAACTTTAAATGATAATAAAAAATGCACCGATTTCCACACCAATCACAAGCGTGCTTGTGATTGGTGTGATGACAGAATTGATACCACAAAACTTAACAATTTCAGCAAGGAAGTCACAAATGTTTTCGACACATGCAGACAACCAGCCTGGCGTGCTCATCCAAGTCTTTGGTAGTAAGGCATCTATGACGGGATGACGACATTTTGCCAAACGATATTTTATTAAAAAATATTAAGAACTTTCTTAATTATTCTTTAACACTTAAAAGGTATATAAAATGCGTTTTGGGAAATGATGTTCAAGAATAACAAAATTATTTAAAAATATAAATTTTTATAAAAATTTAAATAAAATAGTAAAAAACTTATGAAATTAAACTAGTCTTAACTTAAAAAATTGAATGGCGGTTGATGTCAGAACGGACACTTTTTAGTCCGACCGATTTTACACGTCCAAATAATCCTGAATTTTGGTGCATTTGTTGCATTCTCCCCGTGAGTTATTATTCCCACAAATAGTTTTAATTTCAATTTATATAATTGCAACCTGTTGAGTCCATAAAGCCACATCAAAATGAGGCTTTTTTACTGTTGTTGTAAAATCACGACTCAAACTGTTAAATATTCTTTGTTTCACTTCAACCACAAATTATTCTTTTTTTACCCAAGACTGTGTCTAAATCAATACCATCCGACATGTCACCGAACGTGTCATCACATCGTAAAACCCTTTAGCAGCGTCAAAGAGTTCATTCATATTATCGTGGGCCTAGTGTTTTACATTCATTCCAAGGTTTTTCATTTTAAGGCCCAGTAGTTTTTATCTTAAACTAATTATTAAAATTTACCCACTTACCAGCTTTGGTTCTAGCTACTAATTAATGTCCCTATATTTTTATTTGAATATAGTGTATGTTGAAAATTAAAAGATTATTTTAGGTTCTATAAACAAAATAAAAATAACCGACAAAAATATGTCTTTTTTTACAATTGAGTGTTAACAAAAAAAATTTAAAAAATAATTCATTGTTGTATTTTTGTCAAGCTTTTATAAAAATATATTTTTGTCAACAATAAATAAATTGTAAATTGTATGAATAAATATATTTATATATTATTACAACTGTGTGTATTCTGTTTTTATTTTACGTTATTAAATCTTATTAAATAGAAATATTACTTGAACTAGTAACTTTGGTTATACATACAATATTTTGAGTATTTTTTAAAGCAACAAATAAAAATACACAACTTAACGTTCGTGTAAATTCACACATTGTATTATTGGAAAAGTCTCATAAGTATTATTTTTGTTTAAACAAAAATACTTGATTCAATTAACCAAACAATTTATAAACAATTGTTATCAAATTTATAAATAAAATAATATTTAATTAATTAATATATAATTTGATGATGTATTTTTCAAAAGTGAATTTGAAATGCAATTTGTTTAAATAACCATTTGTATTCAAAAATTTATTTTTAACATGTTTTATGTAAAAATATACCAAATTTAAAGTTCTTTATTGTGTTTATATGATGTCATTTGAATTAATTCAACTCTATTATAATCACTACAACCTGAATTATTAAAATTGAATTATCATTTTATTAACTTTTATTAACTTTATTTTATTAAAATATTTATAAAAATAAATTACTTAATTATTTTTTGTTTTTGTTTTTCTACACTATTTTTCAATTATTTGGATTACAAATCTTCTTTTTTGGCGTTTTTTCACTTATTATTTATTTCTTTGTATTTTGAATATCAATTATTTTAGTTAGATTTTTATTTTCAAGTCTTGTTTGTTGGATAAAGTCTTAATGTTTAAACATATCATTTTTGTTGAAGTGTTTATATCAACAACATTTTCATTGATACACTCTACACATTTTTCTTTTGTAACATTTTCCGTCTCGTTTTGTTTACATTTTTCGATTTCGAAATAAACTTCATGAGTTAAGCCATCAAATAACAAACTTACCTTTTCTAGAAAACAATTTAATTTGATTTCACCACAATAATAAATTGTTGTTAAATTTTTAAGTGTATTATATTTTATTTCCACTTTACTGTTTGATTTTTTAAAATGTCCGTTTTTTATGTTTTTTAAATTTTTATTAATGTCTTCTATCACTTCTCCAATTTTTTCAACGAACTTCCAGAAACCGGGTTTCACGAACTCAAGCCTCCTGGTGAGCGCGGCGTGGTAAGACTCACAATCATTATTAGTCCTCTTTTTCTCATAAATTGACACCACAATAAAATGGGAAACGCTCCATTTATCCACACTTTTTCGAAGTATTCCACAACTATCCCAAATGAAGTTACATGAGAATACCACGGCTTTAAAATACCAACTGTTTGACTAATATCTTCTTCTTTCAAAAAGCACACGGACTCTAATATTTTCATAGCAGCTTTGAATTCCGTATTTAAAGAATACTCACATTTAAGACCAGCATTATTGATAAACTTTCGTATGGCTTGACGTTGATGAAAAAGGCATCCTTAGTGCTCTAGACCAAAAGTTTTGTATTTTCTTAAAACAGCGATAAGCGAATTTTCGAAGTCAGTCACAACAACAACGTTTCTTCCAAAACAAGTATAATTTTCGTTGATTTCTTTTAGCAAGCATTCAATGGCATTAAAAAGTGTTTTATATGTATTTGAAGTTTTGTTTTTTAACAAACAGTGAATTGCTAGAAATGTTTGGTTGTTTTGTAATTGACAATGCAGTGTATATAGCTGATAAAATTGTTTAGGGCAACTCCGGAAAGTCCCATCCATAAACACTTCTTTGCATCTTGCTAACATTGTCATTTGTTCGCTATTCCCAAATATAAGTAATGCATTTTGCTCATCTTTGAATAATAAATTGAAGTCGTCAACACTTATTATAATATCATTATATGAATTTGGTATAACTTTGTAAACTTTGTTTCTTTGAACAAAGCGTTCTAATGTCGAGTGTGTTATTCCTATCGAACCTCTTTTGTATTTTGTTATAACTGATTTCATTGTTATTTTTTTGTTGGTGAAGTTTGTAAGTCATTTTGATAAAATTTAAATGATTTTTTTGCGTAAATTATGTTTTTTGTGAATGTGAGTTGTTGTTTTGCCATAATAATAACTTCCATCTGTGTTTTTTATTATAGTCACTTTACAATTTCAACAAGAGCAGCGAAAGTGTGTTTATTTTTTCTCTATGGCATGAAACAAATAACCATCATAAATAGGCAATTCTTTCCCTGTTTGCTTTTGATGCTCATTCTTGTTATTTATTAGTTTTGATGTTGTATTTATAATTAAAAAAACAAAATCAATAAAATAATATAAAAACAAAAACAAAAAATAATTAAGTAATTTATTTTTATAAATATTTTAATAAAATAAAGTTAATAAAAGTTAATAAAATGATAATTCAATTTTAATAATTCAGGTTGTAGTGATTATAATAGAGTTGAATTAATTCAAATGACATCATATAAACACAATAAAGAACTTTAAATTTGGTATATTTTTACATAAAACATGTTAAAAATAAATTTTTGAATACAAATGGTTATTTAAACAAATTGCATTTCAAATTCACTTTTGAAAAATACATCATCAAATTATATATTAATTAATTAAATATTATTTTATTTATAAATTTGATAACAATTGTTTATAAATTGTTTGGTTAATTGAATCAAGTATTTTTGTTTAAACAAAAATAATACTTATGAGACTTTTCCAATAATACAATGTGTGAATTTACACGAACGTTAAGTTGTGTATTTTTATTTGTTGCTTTAAAAAATACTCAAAATATTGTATGTATAACCAAAGTTACTAGTTCAAGTAATATTTCTATTTAATAAGATTTAATAACGTAAAATAAAAACAGAATACACACAGTTGTAATAATATATAAATATATTTATTCATACAATTTACAATTTATTTATTGTTGACAAAAATATATTTTTATAAAAGCTTGACAAAAATACAACAATGAATTATTTTTAAAAATTTCTTTGTTAAAGAATAATTAAGAAAGTTCTTAATATTTTTTTGATAAAATGTCGTTTGGCAAAATGTCACCCTCTCATTTATGACATCACACTGCAACTTGCTTGGCAAGTTTGAGTTGTTTGGTATATTCTTAGCACCACGTAGTGTCTCACAAGTTGAAGTCACATTTGACACAAATGCAAATGTATTTCTGAATGTGTAGGCTGAAAACGAGACAACAGGAAAGAAGACTCTCAAAAAAATAGGTGGACAAAATGATTGCAGACTCAAAAAAGTTCAAGGCGGAAGACGACAATTTTTGAGGCTAAAAATCGACACTCACCTTCTGCTACTGTGTAATAACATAGTGAACGAGCAAATTTTTAATGTTATCAACAGATGACAATACAGCAATTGAGGTTGATGTACTTGAATTGTAAATTGACAAGAACCAATTCACACCAAAAGTTTATGTGTTTATATAAAAAACAATGCATTGTTTTTATTTTAAACAATTAAACGATTAAAAATAATACACAATATTATTTTATGTTTACACTTGTCACTTTTTTTTCAATAAAAACAAAAAAATACATTTTGTCATTTTTTGATTGTAAATTGTTTTACAAATTTCATTATTTTTTAGTTTTTAGCTTGAAATTAAAAAATGAAAAAATATACACATTAGGAAAACCATTTTCATGATTCCACACACCGATACAATTCTTACTGAAATTTTTTTCACATTGACTATAACAATCTTATAAATTTGGTGGATAGTTTTAAAAAATAGTTTTGAACCGGTGATTTATATTATTTTAAAAAAATAAATCACTAGTTTAATTAATTGGTGATTTAATTTAATTAATTCAGTGTATTTAATTCGATTATTATATTTTAAATCTTTCGTAAAAAGTATGATATAACCAAAGACCTGGACATACTTGCACTAGCCCATATAACAATTCTTAAAACAATAACATAAAAATTATTATAAGTAAAAAAGAAAAAACTTATTATTTTTAAATGAAACTTCTTAACTTTAGAATGTCAAAACTAGATAAATCATATCAGTTTTTGTTGTTGTTTTTTGTTGAACAATTTTGATTTTTTTTTGTAAAACCAATATTTGATAATATTTAAATAAATAACCACTATTGAAACGGGCAATTTTTAAAAATTATTTGTTTATTATTGACAAAATAATCATATATATTACCACTTATTTATTAAATACAATATTTTCCCGAAAAATAAACGGGATTATTCCGAAACTTTTCGTGTTAATACAAAACACAATTGGTAATTCCAAAACACACGACAACACTTGAATATAAAGCTCCGACTAACTACAACTTAATAATTGGTTTTATACTAAGAAAAAATAATAACATTGTCTTGATAATTAACATAAAACATGATAAAACATCATTTAGTGTTGATCATTTGATTAACAAATAGGTTAATAAAATAGTCACATCGGTTGAGAAAAATAACAAAAAAACAAATACAGTCAAAGGCGTTTATTTGTCGGTTTTACGACACAAAAACAAGTTTATTTGTCAGTTTTTATAGACTTTTTTGGAACATTCCATTAAAAACTATTGGATGTTTAAAAAATATTTTTTTGGTTTTCAAATATTGATTATATAATAAGTGAAATAAAAATGATAAAATTGTTTTTTTTACCAATTATAATCAATCATAAAACAAAAAATTGACATAAATTACCATATATAAAATAGTGCCGTTTTACTGAAAAGATTTATGTAAAAAAATGTTTATATTAAACTGATACATACCATCTTGTATATTGTAATGTCTATTAACGATAAAAAACCCAGAAAGGTTTACCAAAATATCACACCAGAAGCACATGCCACAATAAAGAAACTTTATTCGAAATATAGTGGCCTCGAAAAGAAAAATTTTTGGTGTAAGGTGAAAGATGAATTCTCAACTTTATACCCAACGTACAACTTTAGTTTGAATCAATTGCAGGATTATCAAAAACGTGAAATAAAAGAAACGAAACATCAAAGAACGTCACCCAATGCCGAAGTTGTTTTGCATTTGGAACGATATGTAAATACTTCGGTTCTTGCGGGAAACTATTTGGATGATTATGTACTCCAAATTGAAGTTGCCAAATACATCGAAAACAAAGAATTTACAATTAAAGACATACATTCGTTTGTTAAAAGATTTAAAGAAAAAATCAACTTGAAATATCTCATATCTTCTGGATACGAGGACATTATAGATTTAACTCTTTACGCGACAGAACTTGATAACATAAAAGAAATATTGTCAAGATACTCATTTTCTGACATTTATAACGCAGACGAAACTTGTCTATTTTACAGAGAGTTGCCAAAGCGTTCACTGACAACAAGAAAATTTCTCAAAACTACAAACATTCAAAAAGAGCGAATAACTCTATTGTTCTGTTGTAACATGGATGGAAGTGATAAAAGACCACCAATTGTAATACATACTGCCAAGAGGTGGATCAAACAGATTATTTCAACAACTGAACATTGTTTATAAAACAGATAGTAGTAGCCGGATGTCAGTATTAATCTGGAATGAGTTTTTTGCAGTTGTGAGATGATGATTTAAGAAGAATTGGTCGATTTATTGTTTTGATTATTGATAATGCACCCGTCCATAAAGTGACTGTTGTTTTAACCAATATCAATTTGATCAACTTGCCTCCAAACACAACAGCAAAGACTCAACCATTGGATCAGGGAATCATTGCTTCGTTTAAAAAACATTACAAAAAACATTTCATCACTTATTATCTTAATTCAATTCAACAACAAAAAGTTCAAGAAAAAAAAAGAAAAAGAAAGATTTGCTCGAAACAATTTTTAACGAAGTTGGAGAATCAACAATAACAACATTGATAAATGAGATGAAAAACACAACAATTAATCAGCTCATTGAATCTTTATCAGAAGCAAGTTACGATGTTATCAAATCTAAATTACTAGTAAATGAACATTTTTTAAAAAGAAGTGTGATGTGTCCATTCAAACTACTGAGTGTCGTTGAAGCTATTGTTGTTATTTCAAAATCTTGGAGTGAAATTACGAAAGAAACAATATGCAACTGTTTTAAACACACAAATTTGTTTGTGCAACAAAGCATTGCTGCAATAAAAGAAGTTGAATTAGATATCAACATTTTCAATTTATATTGCAGCGTATTTATGAACAAAGAAGATAGAGTTCAAACAATCGAAGAGTTTACTTCAACTCAGTATGAAAATGTCAATCCTTTTTCCATATTCAAGAAATAACAGAAACAGAAAACTTTTATGATCAAGAAACCGAGTCTTTCATGGTGGAATTAAAAACAATGTTGTATTATTTATCCCGCTTTGTTGACTCAAACAAAATAGATGACTTTCATAATTATATACTCAATGTTTTAAGAACAGTTAGAAGCTTTTTTAATTAATTATTCATTGAAAGTTCAAGTTTCCAGAATAAAAAACTATTTGTCGGTTAAGAATTTTGATTGGTTAGTTAACCAACAAATAAATAAAATAAACAAATAGAGAAACCGACAAATTAGCTCCTTAGACTGTAAAGTATTATTGCTTATTTATTATAAATATTAATAAATTTATTAAAATAAAATAATTAACATAATAATAATATCAATCAAAGAGTTAATAAGAGACTCAGAACACAACAAATAATAAATTAATTTCCATTTTCAACAACACTGAATATAAATAATGTTCAGGTGGATGAAGAAACTGACATACTATTAATAATTATAAGTGCAATTTTTGAAAGTTTCAAGTCATTGTAGCATTTAGTAAAAATACTTATTAAACAAAAATGAAACAATTGAAGATTTAACGTTGGTAGTGTCAACTGAAAACAATATTTATTTGGCACCTTATATTTAATTTCTACAACTATCAATATAATGTAATTAACAACTATTTGTGTTTAAATTTATATACTATACATTTTTATAAAAATTTCTTTGATTTTTTGTTTGTTTTTTGTTATTGTTGTGTTGTTATGTGTTTTTGTTTGTCTTGTATTAAAGTCCAAAAGTTATTTAAATATTGTTGATTAAATTATTAAATATTATATGTTTGTAATTTAATAAATATTAAACCCATAATTTTTGTATTAAATATTTAATCAATTCAAAAGTTGATAACATATCAATTGTGTAATTAATTTGTTCTTAAAGTGGGTTTAATTTGGATCATTTTTAAATTAGTTATAAGTTATAATATTATATGTAATTCTAAATGATATAATAATTATTAAAATTAATTTGTTTAAATTCTGATATAATAATAGTACAATATTATTAACTAATAAAATGTGTTATTATCAATATAGTTATAATAAACTTAATCATACAAGAATAAGTTCTGTATTCAATAAGTTATCAAACTTCTTATTTCCAATAAGATTTTTTAAAACATTTTCTATTTTTATTATTAATTTGAATCGTATTATGAAAATAAAATGTATTAATTTTTTATATAGTTTTTTATTAAATTGAACGAATATACCTATAAAAAAACTTAATATGAATGATAAATATTTTTTCGAATCTATGCATGCAAGTCTTTTATTTAATTTATTATTTCTAAGATACATATTTATAGGAGATGTTCAAATTTACACGTTATTTTTTATTATTACTTTATATAAAATGTGAATAATGAAAGACTATTTTATGCCATAATTTCTTTTATTAATTGTATAAAATTAAATCTAAATATTATTTGAGCAAACTATTAAATGATTTTTGTTTTCTAAAATGTGTTTTTCTTCATTAATTTTTGGATAAAAATTCAATTTTCCAGGGTTTTTTTAACTTTTTTATTTAATTATTTTATCTCATTTTGTCCATTTTTTATGTGAAACGGTATTGCCATGTAAGCCAGTGCAATTATGGCGCTTTGTGCAAGTATGTCTCAAGTCTTTAATTAAAAAAATATAAACACTAAAATAAATTTATATTTAGATTATTAAACTATTTTTCTCGACTTTACTTTAACACTTTCTACTCTAAATGATAGTTAATAAAATAAAAAATATCTATATTAATAACACAATTTCAAATAAAAATAATTGATTAAACACATGCTATAATGTGTATTATAATTGTACAAATAGACAGATTAATCATCTTCTTAACACTTTTCCTTGTTTTCCTGTTATTTTTTTATTAAGCGGTGTTTTTTTATTTTTATATCATTTAGTCTTTTAAAAAAGACTGGTATGCCCGTTTTATTTTTTTCCCAAACATCTTTCTGCACAGGATATTACTCAAACAAACTAACAAATAAGAACTAATTTAAATAAGATATAATATTGAAAATATAATTTTAATAAAATTTTTGGATATACGCGAGAATAACACCAAAAATTTTAAAACAAATATTTTCAAGCCGATAAATATTTTTCATATTTGGTGATGTACTATGAGTATTTGAAAATACATAAACAATCAAGTACATTTCAACCACTTCGAACGTCATTTTTATTACATCTATGAATATACAAATTGTTATTAATATAAAAACTAAATCTTGTGAAGTTATTAAACAATGTGTCGAAAAAAATAATACCTATAACCTTTCGAGGGAAAAAAATATTTGTAAAAAAAAATCTTAGTTAATTGTAATGTAAATGTGAACTTTTTATTTAATTTTTTTTAAAGCTAGACACCCTGGAACGACGGCTTTAGTATAAATTTTATAGTAAAATGTAATAAATTATAGTAAAAAAAGTGAATTTTTGTTGAAGTGAGGACAAACAAAAATTAACTTTTTTGCATGATCTTTTAAAACAAGTCACAGTTCAATGGAAAAGTCAGATCAAATTTTATTGATATGTTTACAACTAATTACTATAATAAAAATAAATATAAAAAATAACAAAGATTAAATCATATTATAAAACATATTTGTATGGAATATTCAAAAACCAATTACATCATAAAATAACAAAGAAAAAAATTAATAATAGACATCGAGGTGTATTGAAATTTCAATATACAATTGATCTTAAATAAATTATCACAAAAATATTTTTTTTGTTAACTTTAAAAATACAATAAATTTTTTTAATAAAGGTTTTTAATATGTTTTTATAATACTAAAAAATAAGACGCAAAGACACTTTTGTTTGTTCCGACTTTGAAAAAAAACCTCAGAAAAAAAGTGTAAAATAAAATAAATAAATAACTAAAATACGTTTTCAAAAGTATCAAAAACCGAGAAAAATTCTCGAAAATGACTTAAACAGTCAAATAAAATTGTGTTTGTATAAACTTTGTTCAACACAAGGTTTATTGATATTTCAATGGTGACAAAGTCATTATTAAAAGTTACGTCGTGTTACCATCGAAGAAGTAAGATATGAATCGATTATTTGTAATTATTTTATTTTTCATTATTTTCAAACAAAAACAAATAGTGAAACTGGTTAAAAGATTATTATTTACATATAAATGTTATTGTATTTATAATAAATTGCTTGTTTTGCATTCACTGTTAATACATTTTTAAATTATTCATATTGGCAA
>NW_004440409.1:21676-24515 GCF_000330505.1 Entamoeba invadens IP1
CCCATACTGTAACAAATAATAAATAATTTTTAACTATATTATAAAATAAAAATTATTAATAAATAAAATTGGAAATATAATAAATAATAAACTTGTTTCATATAAGCGTCATTTTTTTACATTTACGATTTTGTGAAAAATATGATAATAATTAAAAATAATTTTAGTACTTTGGTCATTATTCTTGCAACATTTTTGTAATTTTTTCTTGTGCACAATTTCAACCGTTCACTATAACTTTCAACTTAATTGTTAATATTTTTGATGTATTTGTTACAAACAACATGACACACTATAAAATGTTTACATTACTTGTATTATCTATTTATTATTTGTATTTCAAATATTACTACAAATGCTCAATTATATTTAAGTCACAAATCGGAGCTGGCCAATTTTTAATGATAAAACGTTTTTATGTTCAAAAAATAAAGTGTTTGGTAAAAACTTTATAGCATGGGCTGGTGTAGTAATTTTGTTTTTTTTCAAAAGTGGGAATTTTAAGCCAATCAACCCTTTATAACCGCTATATATAGAACTTTATTTTTTGTTTCATTGAAAAAAATACCATCTTTTGGGAGAATCCGCTTTTCAAAAGTACCGTTTTTGAAAAGTTTTACTGTATTTTGATTTGTGCACATTGGGGTTGTATTTCATAATTTTTTTCTTTTTGATTACGTTTTAATTGTTTCATTTATATTATTGTATTGCTTTTATAACATTTTGATTATTATGGAGGTTTAATACTAAATTGATTAAAAATGTAAATATATTGTATTGTTTAATTATTCCTATATTGATACATATCTTTATATTTTGCTTTTAATATATTATTGAGTCAATAGTTGTTTGATTTTGTCAAAATTTCTCCAGTTATCTAATTTATATCAACATATTTATATTCAAAATGAATAGAAAGATACAACTTTTTAAGGTTATTTTTTGATAATCGATGTGTTTTCAAGTAAGTCATTCCAACAATAATTGTTTACAAAATGACACATCATGATATCAGGAAAACTTGAAATGTTAACTTATTATTTTTTCTTTTAATATGTTTATTTTATAATCTGTAATTTATTAAAATACCAAGTTAAAATTCAACTAAATTTTAATAATCAACATATTTACTCGATATTAACAATTAATCGAATTACTTTATTAAATTAAACAGAATTACGTCAATTATATTCAAAACATATTTTAATATAAGTAAAAAAAATACATTTTACTCAATATTTTAATCATAATAAAAATGTAAAACAATTGTTTTTATTTTTTAGTGTTAAAAATGATATTCTTTGTTTCTAAAAATAGTAATAATAGTGACGATTTTATGGATAAGGAAAAATAACAGGGAGATAAAATAAATTTTAAAATAATAAAGATGTCATACACTTTATTGTTTAAATTTAACATCAAAAAATTATATTTTTCATATTACCAGACCACATAGAAATATATGAAATTTAAATATCTTAGGTAAAAATTGCATTTTTTTACCTCTAATTGAAAGCAGTGACGAAGTAATAAAAAATTTTAGTTTTGTGATAATATATTTACAATATGATAGAATTATCGACAAACATCATATAAAATACAATTATCACCATAATTCTCATGCATTTATTATACCGATGGTTGTTTATGATGTTGAGTAACGACATCAGGGTGTCTTTATAACACATGTTTTCATAAACTTATCTACAAGTAAAAAATGGTTTTATGGCCCCTATTTTTATTTAATTTCACGATATTTTTTTAAGGGGGTTCAATCAAAATATATATTGAATGAAAAAAACGGTTCTGACTTAACAAAAAAACAAAATAAAAAATCATTTCATTCTCATTAAAACACCAAAAAATTGTTCAAAAAATCCACTCGTTTGCAAGGGTGGTAATTTGAGTACGTTTTATACGCGTTTAAGACAGCTATATCAATCATATCATATAAAGCCCTGATGTTCCACCTGTTTGTTCGACGTCTACACGTATTATACCTGGTCATCTGATCCACAGTGTCAACCCCATACATTTTGTGGTTGTAGTCAAGAATGGGCTGGGGTTTGTGTATTGTCATTTTTTCTTTGCCAATGAACACATACTGCTCGACGACTTTAATTTCATTCTATTAGTGGCAGGTTGACAAGACCAATACCAGCTTCTTTTTCTCGTTGAAGTAAGAGATGAGTTTACACTTTCCTTTCGAGAAAAAGATGGTAGTATCGGGAGTTCTCTTTTTGATGGTTTTTGCTTTGTCAGGAAGTTCTTTCCTATTGATCCTCATGGTTCCCAAAAGTTGGCACCCACATGAAGCAAGGTAGTGTACAGAAAAAGACGTCACACACAACAGTAAACTTGTTACCACGGCATAACATGGGTAGCACCATATTCCCGACCACTCTAAAGCCTTGATTGTCCTCCTTACCACCACACATACCAAGTACATTTGGAGGTTTAGAGTCATTCCTGTCTCATAATCAGCACATATCTACAGATTAAAAAACTATAAATAACTCAAATAAACAAATAATTAAATTATTAAATTTGATCATACATGTCAAACCAATAATAACTATCCGTCATTTTTGACTCCATAAATAAAACTCATTTGGTAAAAATAGAACAAACCCAAAACTTTATACCATAACGTCCAGGCTTAGACTTAATAAACACCTTAGCCCACATATGCCCTTTATAAGAACACAAATGTTCGTCAACCGAAACACTATTACTGGGTTTGAAATAAGTTTGGTTGACGAGGTTAAAATTAAACTTATCTAAAATCAGTCTAATTTTGGAAAAGCTGTCGTGTGCATTTGGAGTTATGCAGGACGAC
>NW_004440409.1:24615-32349 GCF_000330505.1 Entamoeba invadens IP1
AGCTTCCTATTTCTCTTCGACATCCCCATCATCTGAAGTGTCTGATGCATCATCACAAACATCATCTGGCTGGCCCACATCGTAAGTTTCGATGTGTGAAGAAATGAATTTAAACATGTCACGTGGCATTCTATTTCTATAAATATATTTTCCTTGGTCAATTGACCAAAGCTCTTCCACGGGATTAATAACATCATGGTGAGCTCCCATGTAAAGAAGAATTCCTAGGTACCTCAGGATGCTCGTTTTAGGAAGTTTGTTATCATCAGTCTTATGTTCTTTGGCTATTTTTTTATTTGAAAACAACAAAAGGTTATTTGTTATCTCTTCACAAAAAACAACCTAAAACACTCAACTTCAGTTAAAATACTTCCTTTGGGATCAAACGAGTAAGTCGGATCAGGCGAAGCTTTAACGTGTCGTGAGCTTTTTGGTGCTTCTCCTTCTTTCTTCCATTTAAATGTGCCAACAATCTCGTCTTCTTGCATAAGGTTTATGTTTTTTCTAATTCGATAAAAATGTTTGCGATAGAAATATACTGTTTTAATTTAACGTATTTTAATATTACATTGATTTACATATATATAATAAATAATAATATTATTATTAAAAACGATCAGTAAATAAAATTATTAAATATTATTGAATTATATAAAAATAATCCAAATTAATAATAAATCAAATAAATTTAATTTAAAATTATGATTATATTTATTATAAAATAATACAAATTATAACTATTTTTATATTGTTATTATTGATTATATTTATAAGTCAAATTTATTAAAAATTTATTATTAGCTTGTTTTTATGTTTCATTTAGTGGAATTATTTTCAAACGTTTTATGAATAAATATATTTTTTGTTATCTTATTTCCAAATTAATATACAAGAATTTACAATAATTAATAAATAAATAATTGTAAAAATATACTATTGCCACTTAATACAATCTATCTTAAAATAAATAATGATTCAAATTTCTCAATTTAAAAAAAATAAACAAAACAACTTTTTTGTTGTATTTTTAATATATACACAACTACTTTAATATAAAAATTATGATAAAACTTATTAGAAAAAAATTATATTATTTTATATAAATACAACAACACAATTGATAAAAGTTTTAAAATAATAGGTTTTTTAACTGATTGTGTTAAGTATCTATTGTTTTCAATCTATAGTCAGCGAAAAAAACCACTTGTGGAATAAAACCACTTGTATTTTTTTAGTGTTTTTGATGGTAATATGTTATTCTTTTACATTTTTTTGTTTTTCAGAAAAAAATAAAAAAGAAAAAAGCACACAAAAATTTAGAGTTGCCATTGCTCTTTCGAACTGAAACAGCCAATAAAACGAAATTTATTTTCTAAATAAAAAATACTTATAAATAATTAAAGTGTTTTAATAATTCAATTATAAAACAATGATAAAAAGAATATTAAAATAATAATTACCACGGTTTACACAAAAGTGTTGTGGATTGTAATAAAAAATATATACCAACGGCTGAGGAGACACCTCACAAATACTTGATATAATTAAACAGAATTCTAATTGTTCATACAATTATATTGTTGTCTTACTTGTTGTTCTGTTGGTCATTTAAAACCGAATCATAAACAAATGAAACCAAGCTTACGTGTAATAACAAACTATAATACGAACATCGATCAATCTACAAACACTTAACAACAACACCAATTGTCCCACAATAATTTATAGATTAATAGTTCTCTAATGATTATTTTACTATTTATTATTGGTTTTATATGTAAGAATTAATAAAAACTATATTATTATTGTTGTTTGTCTATTAACCCTAACTATCTTCACATAAAAAATGCTATTTATTACTATTTATTAACTATTAACTAAAATATCATTTTATTATAGTATTTTATAGTAAAAATATAATTATAAAAATGGATCTTTTATTTTTGTTTATTGGTTGTGTTTTATCATCAATTTTTACAAGTTTTTGCTACTTTTTATCTTAATTACACAATATATAACTATAAATTTATCTGTTTATATCAATATAATTATTATCATTATTTGGTTTATCAAATTATTAATTTAAGGCAAATTCAAACTATTGCTACAATTTACATTATAATATTATTAATTATTTTAACCAATTAGAGTATAAAAGTATATCATTTTTAAAATGCATTTTTGGCAGAACTATCAACCCGCCAATAAAACCACTTGTGAACAATTTAATTGGTATTCTAATGATAAATTTTTACTGTTTTTTTATGTTTGCATTTATTATTTAATTTATCCACCCACTTAACAAATAAAACCACTAAAAAACATCTTCCATGTTGTGTATAAGATGTTTCTTTCCACTAATATTTTATATGCCGAGTATTATAACTTTGTTTTCGTGTCTCCTTTTTCGGCATACACGTATGATTGCTACCATTTATTTGATATTTTGTTTTTATTTTTTTACCAAAAAGTTTTGGAAAGCGTCAAACAAACAACATTTTTGTAAAAAGAATAGCGACAACTAAAACCACTTGTAAACATTTTACTTTAGACACAACATGAAAACTTGACACTATTACTATGTTTGCCTGAAAAATTAGCAAACTTTTGAAAAAAATGTAAAAAACAATAGGGGCAAACCGAAATTCAAAAAACCACCTGTGATAATTAATTCTTAATATTCCGATTAAAATTGTTATAATTTTACATTTATTTAAAAAATACCACACCAAGTGAGTTTTTTCAAACACAACGAACGGCACACATTCATTGCGTTGATGTTTGACGGTGAAATAATGAAATGATGGTTTGTGACCCACATCAAAACATTGTGGAAACGTGTTTGAAAATATCAATTTGGGTTTTGGCCGACGAATGCACTTTTGAAAAAATGAGGTATTGGTTGAGAGGGGGGATGTAATAAAGGTGCAGTGATTATAATGGATAAATTTTTAATATTGAGAGTTATAAAACTGTTTAAAAAACAAATTCACGTTGTATTTGTTTAGATTTATTGTGTTTCCAACAAGGTGTATTCAAGTTATGAACCCAATAAACAGGACTAAAAAAGGCAAAAATTGCAAAAGGAAGTGTTGAACAAAGGTTCAGCCAATGGTTTGAGTCTTAACGTTTTGTTTTTTGGTTGAATAACATTTTATAATAACAAAATTTGATTGATTTTTGAAGCTAATACTGTATTCATTAAATAGTTTTAATGTAATTTCTCAGCTAAAAAACAATTTTTTTATTTTTTTGAATAAGTCTCTTAATAGCCCCGGCAAATAACCATTTCATATTACCAAAAAAATAATTAAAAAACAAAAAAAGTCAAAAGGCAATTTGAAAATGTTATAAGAAAGTGGTCTTTCTATTTTTATGTAAAATTGACACTTAATATAAAATATTTTAAAAACTTAAACTATACATAAAACTATATATTTGTTAAAAAAGAACCATATTATTTATCCAAATGGTTTTATTCCACAAGTGGTTTTTTCGCTGACTATATCAAAAATTATTTAAATGGTATATTTATTTAACTAAATAATAATATTATGTTGTAGTATATAAAAATAAAAATAATTATCAAAAAACAGAAACATACTTGATTTAAATAACAAAAAAATAAAAAGAGTTGAAAAATCAGTTATTGATAACAATCGAATTTATTATTCAAAAAACACTACAAACCAACATTATAATCCAAAACAAATTGTAACAAATTATTTTATTTTTATGTGTTTTTATTGTTATTTCCTGAAGTACACATAATTATGTTATATTCACAGTAATAAATAAAAAAACAAAAAACTTGTTTTCTGTGTTTATAAATAAAAATAAAAAACATATACTAATTATTTTGTGAACTGTAAACACAGATTAGTGTTTACTACATTGCTCTTGACATCAACAGAGAATGTCAAAAAACTGCCTCATCATTCAAATTTTAGAAATCACATTAACCTTCAAATGGTAAAGTTATCACCATTGACAATGAGTAATCAAGATGCTCAAAAGCTCTCTTCCATCATTTTTAGTATGGAAACATTAGGTATCCACGAGATAACTTACAACTCAATCATGAAGTGTGATGTCGATATCTGAAATAAGTTATATTAAGCATTTATTCCTTCGATTCAATTCTATGTACCCAGACATCAACGACAGACATGAAAAGAAAGTTGTTGAAGACGAGAAATGAATTGGCATAGTTAATGCTGTTTATGCTTGGCTCAATTATATTTTATTAGTGCGGGTGTTTATTTGGTTTACTTTTAATTCTTATTGTTAAAATGGATCATACAATTCTAATAAACTACTATCATTTTATCATTCACAAGTTGATTTTTTATAGTTTATTAATAATTTAAATTATTATACAATAAATTATTCTTTTGTCACGCATTGTATAATGTATCCAAAACTGCTATTTTTCTTGATTTAAATTAATGTTTTATAGCGTTGTTTTACCATATAAGACAAATAATTTAATGTTATTGTTGTGTTAATAAATTAACACACAAAATTGATAATAATTAGTAAGTTTTTATCGTATAAATTAGGTTGTTATTTGGTTTTCCGGGTATTTTTAGTTTGAGTGGAATCCATTTTTTATTTCAACAACAATATTTTTGTTATGTTCTTATTTTGGTTTGGTTTGAACCAATTTTATTGGTTATATCAAACCCACATTTTGCACGCCTTTTAAGTGTTTTTTGTTTTTGAAAAACTTGAATATCTGATAATAATATTTAATCAATTTTATTAACATTTTTATTTGTTAATGAAAACAGTTTATTTTTGTATTATTTTTATTACAAATATTCATTTGTTAAATTGTATATTTTATTGATTAAAAAACAAATCTTTAACAAAGATCAATTGATTTGAGTTTGTGAATGATGAAATGTTGATTAAATAATTCAAAAAATTAAATTTAAGTTGAACTGTTTTATTAAATAAGTCAAAAATCGTTCTTAATTGTTCATGAAAAGTCGTATTTATTTTCATTTTTTAGAAAGTGTTTTGTTTTTTTGATTATTTTTTAAAAAAATTTAGTCCTAAAAGAATGAATAATTCTTGTTCTTTAATTTGATCAATAATCTATTCCTCTTAACGAATCATAGATATGTAAAATTGGTCTATACCCACTGTTAATTAGCATAAAACTTTGTCTCTGTTATTTGAACCCAATTTATTTTTATAATGGTCTAAAGTCTTTTTTCTCACAATCCATTAAAATTTATGTTTTTTTCACAAAACAAAGATTAATAATTACATAAATAACTATATTCAATTAAATTCTAAGTAATTAATTGTTTAATTATTAAATATAAATAAAATATTAATTCACTAATAATATAAATATTTTGTGGCATTATTGATTTTGTTTTGAAATAACTCGGCAAAAAACATTAATATTTTTTATAAAGTCCGTTTTCTATTTAACGATATTGGTTTTTACTATTATTTATAATAACAGTATAATAATTTATAATAAAAATAAAGTGGTTTTTCTGAAAAATGGTTTGTATTTTATTTTTTGTTATTTTTTAATAAATATGTGTTAAAAATCACAAAAAAATGGCTAAACAACTGAAAAATTTATAAAGCCAAAACGAATGATAACTTGGTGTCGAAATGAGAATACGACGAAACAAACCAATCAGGTTATTCAAAATGAATAAAATGTCATACTTGATAAAGTAGAAATGTCAAATTATCATTTGGGTCAAATTGAAAACGACAATAAGTGAATTGGAAAAAAGTCAATGTTCAAGAATTGTCTAACATTAGTTTCAATTAATGACAATTTTATTAATAGTTAATGGTTTTTAATTAGCGATATTGAGTTTAGTAAATAATGGTTTAATATTTTTTGTCTAGTTTTTTCTTTGTTTTTATAATATTGTTATATAGAAAACAGACTTTATAGTAAAAAGTGTTTATTTGTGGGTTTTTAGACAAAAAATAACGTATATTTGTGGGTTTATAATGGAATTATGAAGTAAATTCTATTCATCATTTTCCATAAAAAACAGTGTTATAGAATATATACTATCAATATTCGATAAAAGGATTTATTCGATAAGAGACCAAAAAATAAAAAGGAGGTTTCTTATTGAATATTGGAAATAAACAACAATTTATTTTTTGCTATTTTTTAATATTTTTTTTCTAAAATATTAATATGATAATACATAAACCAAATTGTCATTAAGTTAAAAAAATTAAAATAATTTTTAAAATTATTTATAAAGCAAATGAATTTTTCATCTAAACGGAAATAATGTTAATTAATGTGTCGTTGGAGCGCATTAAATTATAATAAAACAACAAGTGTTTATTTTGAAAACCAAAAGTTGTCATATTGCTCTTCATGTATTCTGCTTAAATACTGTTTATGTTATCTGTCAATATTTTGATTCTATAACGGACGTTTTGTGTTTTAATAAACACTAATAAAATATAGTATTTGTTTTACATATTATAAATTACAAAAGTTATTATAAAAAATGGCAAAAAATTTTTTTGGGGTGAAAATATATTTTGGATTTATCTTGAGACAAAAAACAAAATGTGGTATTTTTGTTAATTAATCAAGTTTTTGTTATTTGACCTAATATGGAACATAGACTGGACTATTATCGTATATATACTGTAGTAGTTTTTTTTAATTATAATAAAACTATATAATTAATTTAAGTGTATATAAATTCAAAGTTCTCGATCAAAATAATTATTTGTGGGTTTTACATTTGATTGGTCTATTGACCCACGAATAGACGTAACCCACAAAAAGACACTTTTTACTTTATTTTTTTCTGTGTTACATATGATTTGGTTATATATAATATATTTTTTTTAATAATCTGAATTATACAAAGTAGTATAATGTTTATAAATATATAAATTAAGTATCAAAGCTCCCTGAATTATAAAATCAATTCTTGGATGTTGAGGATTTTAGCTTCGATGTCGGACTCCAACTTGAGAGTCTTAACTGATTTAGGTAAAGTGAATTTGTTAAGGTTTTCGCAACTATTCAATATGACACTTTCTAATTGAATTCCATTTTCAAATTGAAGTGAGATTAAAGTTTCTGAAGAATGACAATATAGAGTTTTGACGGATTTGGGAATAACGAGTTGCTCAATATTTATATTGGAAACAATTAGCGATTCTATGTGGGGTGATAACACGATATTCTTCCCATTAAAATGTCTAATGTTAACATTAGTTATTTCCAAGTCGTACAGATCAAGCAACTCTTCTCTAAAATACTCGATAATAAACTCTTTGACATTTCCAATATCATTGATTTCTTTTGCATTAAATTTTTTTGGATAGGACAATTCAAAATAAGTTAATTGATTCAACTGACATTGAGGAATTTGATTTGTAATTAATATCTGTAGATTCTGAAGTTGACTCAAATTCACAATGTTTTGATCAAACATATCAAGTCGAGTCAAATTGGTTGGTAATACCCAATTATACTCGAAGTTCCTACAAGATAAAGATAGGTCATACAACGCATTGTACTTACTCAAGTCGTGTGTTTTTTCATTACTTTTATGTTTGTATTCCCAATGATAAAGTTTAACGATTGGGAACCCATACTTCTGAATGACATCCCCATCAATAAGATCATTCACGTCGCCCGAGATACAGTTAGTCACTTTATATATTTTTTCGTTCTTAATTTCTTGAGAAAATTTGTCGATGTTACGA
>NW_004440409.1:32449-34189 GCF_000330505.1 Entamoeba invadens IP1
TTTATTATTATTTGGTCTTAAAAACGGTTATTTTTCGGGATAAAAAATGAATGTGTTGTATAAAGTATGAATGAACAACAGCTTAATGTGAGTTATAATAGTAAGTTTATTATTATTAATTGTTATAAAATATTATTTTTTGTTCAACCTTGTTTAACTTCAACACAACCATTCAATTAAATCGTTCATTCATTTTTTCAAAGAAGTCATTGTAGTCTTTTCTATTCACTTGGTTGATTCAATGAGTCACTTTTTGTTCAGTATTAAAAGTGACTTATGCAATAAATGAAAATAAAGTAAAGAATAAATAAATTGTTAAAATGTTAGACATTCAGTAAATAAGTGATAATAATTAAACGTATTCAACAATAAGAGATAAATCAATATAAAGAACAAACTTTTCTTTGGCTCGGCTAAGCATTAACAAATGAGACAACTCTGAATGATTAATAAAGAGTTTCATATTTTATAGTTTTTTCTATTTTATTCAAAAAAACAGTGTGTCTATTAATAGTTGGTGCCTGGTTTTTGAAAATAAACCAACATATCCTCCAAAACCCCGATTATTTGGGGATTTTTCTTTAACAAGGAAACTTTATACCAAAAATAATATGGCTTAATTTAGTCTGGTTACTGTTTTATGATTTGGTCCTGGTTTTTCCTGTATCTGTATATATATATTTAGATATATTCCAGGTATTACAGTAGTGGAATAAACCCACTTAAGTGAGTAAATTTTGTGAAACTTTGGTTGAACTTTAAGCCAAAATAGAAAAAACTAAAGTACCACCCTTTATAAATAGGAAAATGGGTTTGATTGGGTCTTTTCTTTGTTTTTTAAGAAAAAAGTCAATTTTGCTCGAGAAGAAAAAATATTAAAAATGGTTTTTTATTTTAATTAAAATAAACTCAAAATATAGCTTTTGTTTTTTACATAATTCGTTTTGAAAAGTATTTTCTTCTAACAAAAAGAAGCTCAAAAAAGGTTCAAAAAGTGAAAAAAGAACAAGTAAGAGCACAATGGACTAGCTTGAAAATAAAAGCAGTATTGAATTTGTGGTCTTTTTTTGTGCACATTATTTCAATGATTGTTTTTTAACAAATAACATTAAAAAATATTTCGTAACAGTTGTTGTTAAGATTCAAAAGAAAATAATAGAAAGATAAAAAACATAAACAAATGAATTGAAATAAACGAGAATTTAAACAAAAACAATAACAAAAAAAACATTTAAGGAACAATTAGAGAAAAAACGGGATAATACGAAGAATTGAATTTTTTGGATTGAAATTGAATTTATTATTTTTAATTTATAAACTTCAAACTGGGTATTTTTAAATTAAACTTTTGAGCTTTTGTTGAAAACTGTTTTAAAGAAACATTTGGATCAAAAAATAAGTTACATTTTGTGTAAATCGTAAAATGTGGTTTTTTACACAAAAATGTAAAAATTGTACACTTTTTGGTCAAATACCAAATGAATTCTGGATTCGACAAGTTTTCCACTCAAAGCATTAAAAAAACAGTGTTTAAACTTGAAAAGGACTTAAAAATCATAAAGTCTTCACCAGAACAAGTCAACATATAGCCCAAGTTTTGCAAATGTCATGAAATAAATATAAATTAATTGTTTTTTTTTGTTTTTTTTGTTATAAAAATGTTATTAAAATTATATTTTTAATAAAAAATAATTTGTTATTATTAAAATATTTTAGTCTCATAACATAATTATCAGTTTT
>NW_004440409.1:34289-35881 GCF_000330505.1 Entamoeba invadens IP1
TATTTTCAAAATAAGTACTTAAATATGCCCACTGTAATATCTTAAACTGAGGGGACAACGTTAAGGAAAGAACAACGTTTTGATAATGATTCTATTCTCGTTTAAATAATGAAAATTATGCAAAAATTCAAAAATATGTGAAAAAAAACGGGAATAGGAAAACTCGCCCCTATACAAACTTTCCCGAGAATTCACCCCTGTAATTTCACAAAAGTTCAACACAAGTTCAACAAAATTTCAACAATAAATATTTGTATACAACAAATAAAATATTAATATTTACTATAATTTATATTAATAAAATATAATAATTAATTATTATAAATAAATACATGTGATGCTTTTAATATTATTTATTCAAAAAAACAACAAATGATCATTTTATTCGTGTTTTATATTATTTAATATTTTTATAACAAACATTTTTTTATATAAAATGACATTAAACATTAATTAAATTATGTTTTTATTGTTAATTAAATATGATTAAACAATTTTAAATTATTTCAATTTTAATGAATTAATAAAATATGATGTTAAAATAAACAATAATTAAACACTGATATCGATTTGTAAATTAATTGAATGATTTAGTTAAGTTTATTTCTTTTCTTTTTGGTATTTCTCTGAGCCGACATAGTTTCCATCAATTTTTTGGTTTCTTTTGCAAGACTTTTTCTTCTTCTTAATTTGGGTGCTTTGTAATTGTTATTTTGCATTGATAATTGTACATCTTCTAGAAAACACTCGGTTGATTGCCAACTTCGTTTCTCAATTTGAATTTCTCTATCATTTACAATTGTGTTAAATAAATTATCTTCTCTGTGTATTAATTTACTTTTCATTTTGTTATAATGTAAATTTACCAAACTCTGTATCTATTTGTTGTTCAGTTGGTTGTAATTTCTGATTTGTTTTTTCTTGTGTTCCACCAATATTTGTGCAATTATTATATTGTTCTAATTTTTGGATAATTTTATTTTCATTATCGACCCCAAGCGCACTTGACTCGGCATCAGATTCAAAAACGGTTCTATTTTCCTTTCTATTTAAAATGATTATACGATCTATTAAAATTTTTTTCGATGTCAAAGGAATTTCACTAAATAACTCTTTTTGTTTTTTGTTAATTGACATATTTTTCTCAGTGGTTTTTTTGTTTTGTCGTCGTTTAATTAACTGTGTGTTGTATTAAAAAAGTGACGTCCAATATTTTTAGATATTTTTTGAGTTTTTCTATAAAAACGTGAACATTTGGATGTGTTAACCCACTTAATCTGTTCAAAGCAGAATGAAAGCTTTCTGCACAATTTAATGTTCTTTCAGTTAATCCATAGACACACCAAAACCGTTTCTTAAAAGCCCCGATTAAATAATTCCTTTTTGAAATAAATCAACACTTTGTTTTTATCTTCATCGTTGTTGTATTTTACAATTTCATTAAATGCGGAATTAATTCTAATTTCTGGTAGATAAGGAAGACACATAGACATTTTTACTACAAATTTAAGTTGGTCTCCATCAACATACATTCTTTTAAGACCAAGATATGAAACCCTTCGATACAACGATTGACAGTAATGAAAATAACA
>NW_004440409.1:35981-44302 GCF_000330505.1 Entamoeba invadens IP1
TTTTAATTTTATTTTAATCAGAATAATGATATAATATATTATTATCATATTTTACAATAAACAAAATACAAAATACAAAATACAAAATACAAAATACAAAATACAAAATACAAAATACAAAATACAAAATACAAAATACAAAATACAAAATACAAAATACAAAATACAAAATACAAAATACAAAATACAAAATACAAAATACAAAATACAATATACAATATACAAAATACAAAATACAATATACAATATACAATATACAACAATTTTTACATTATACACTATTATATAATTAATTAAAAATAACATATATTTTATTCTTACAATATATATTATTTTATGTTTAATGTTAAAATTGTTTAATATATTGTAATAAACATCAATATCAATATCAATATTATAAATAATAATAGAAGTTGATTGTTAAACAAAATGTAATATCATCTGAATTATTTTTTAGATACAATTAAATAACAAAATTGGACCCGTTTTGAAAGTGCCATAAATAAGTAGTATCGTTGATTGGCGAATAAAAGTAAATTATTCTTTTTTCCCCAAAATAATTATTTCTTTATCACTATATAATAACAATTCTTTTTCTTCATCTGTAAATACAATTTGATCGGTTGATGTTGGATTTGGATCAATTTGTTTATTTAATATCACAAACATTTCTTTCATTGAAAATAGTTTGGTCGAACCCAAAACATAAACTGTTTTTCAAAAGTCTGTACTGTCATATTTTTAGAACTTTCTAAAGTCCCGTTTTTTATTTTTGTTTTTTCCTAAAAAAACAAAAAACAAAAAATCGAAAGTACCGACTTTATTTTGAAAAAAATACCAATACCGTTCAATTATTTTCGTACATATTCGGGAAAATATCGGAATATTAGCCATCTTTTTCCAAAAAACCCGATCCCGTTATTTGATTTGACCATAACTCAATACTTCACGACATATACACATCATTGTTGGCATAAAAGCACAACAATGAACGTTTAAGTGAATTTGGATGGTGTTGTTCGTGTCGAGTTTTAACTGAATATTACTCTCGTTAAAAAAATATTTTCAATTAAAAACAAACATGTGGTTATCTTCTCTGAATAAAAAATAATGAAATAAAGAGTTCCAAAAACACCAAAAATTACAGCAAATGTTTGATAATTTTGACAGGCATAAGTCAAAATTGTCAAAGGGCAACACTAGAAAAATAATACAAAATAACAATATTGTTTTGTTATTGGATATTTTAAAAATGATGTTCTCACTGAAATGCTCAAAAAGAATGTCGACTTTATAAAACCCAACAAAGATAAGTTATCAAATCATTTTGTTATTTTTATTGTTTTTGTGACAACACTACTAAGCATACTAATCTTCGAACTAAGCTTTTGTTTTGTGAATATTTCATTAATTAATAAAATGTTTGATAATGAAAAAGATTGAAATTAAGTTTATTTGCTTTTGTACTAAAATGCACTTTTGGGATAATTCACGTGTATTTCAAGAACAAAAATCCCGTTATTTCAAATTTTATATGGAATTTTTTAATGCTTAAAAATTTTTCAAGTAAAAAAATCTTTTTTGAAGACTGTTTTTCTCTTTTTTACTTGGAAAAAATAAGCGAATTTATTACAAAAAAACGATTCCCAAAAATAATAAACAAAATAAATGCAAAAAATCGGGACACCCCAGTACAGACTTTTGAAAACCACTAAATATTATAAATATAATTTGATAAACTTAATTTTAATTATATATTATAACTCAGACATATTTTTTGAACTTTTTATAATAACACGTTTTCACCAAATGTCCCAATTGAAACGAAAAAAAAACATATGGATGAAAGGCTAATTGAAGTACTCGACAAAGTCAAAAGAATGTTTTGTTGTAAAGTTTGTGGGTATTTCCCAAACAAAAACGATGCTTCCCTACATGATTTGACACACCAAGAATGTCATAATTTGGAAGTTAGAAAAATCGTTGAAAATGTATACAACGCTGGTCAAAAAGCTTATCACTACAAATCATATGGAATTGTAACACTACAACCACACACTAAAAAAGGTTGTGATAAAAATATGATTGATGAAAGAAGATAACTTACAAAAGAATTGGCAATGTTGTTTGCTGCAAATAACATAGTATTAAAATATCATGTACTAAAAAAGATTATATATTTTTATGTACTAACTCGGTTAAGCAGTATGGCGTTATAGTACTTGAAAATGTGCGTTCAAGTCATCGAACATTAACAAAAAGATTAAGCGAATCCTTAGAAAGTTGTGTCGATGAAGTAAACATTGAAATTAACAAGGCTTTATTTGTGGCGTTTGCTCAAGATGAATGTAAGTTATACAAAAAACCTTGGTACTTTTATTTTGTGCGTGTGGTGGATGAAGATTTAAACATTAGTGTAAGGCAACTAGAAATAAAAATACAGTATAAAAATTCGACTGATCATTTATTGGCAAGCAACATGAAAAAAACAGTGGATGATTACAATGTTTATCACAATAAAATATCTGCATTTGTTGGAGATGGTGATGCTAATGTGATGGGTGTTAGAAAGGTATGGCTATACGAATGGTGAATGAATACAAGGAAGTAGAAGTAAGAAAGTGTCTATTATTTCCAGTCTGGTGTAATTTTCATCGACTGAATTTGTGCACAGAAGAATGTCTTGGTTTTAAATATATGAATGATTGTGTGGAAATAATCTCAGACATTTGTGAATTCTTAAGAGAGGGTTATGAGTTTTTTTGATAAATACAAAAATACTCCACTAACATATTGTAGGACCAAATTTTTATTTTTAAAAATTATTAAAATAAATCTTAAAAAAAATATGAAAACGTCAAAACATATTTAATTATTTTTAAGATTCGAGATATTATTTACAAAAATTACACAGTTGAAAAAATTGAAAATATATTTCGAGATACGACAACAAAGATGAATATATGTTTTATAGTCGATACTCTCGGAAGACTTCAACTTCTCAACAAGGAATTGCAGGAAAAAAAGTCTGTCATTTTTAGAAGTTTTAAAAAATTTCAATGTTTACCAGAGATGTCAAGAAAATGATCAACAAAGTGTTAAATATGTCTTACAATCATTTCCCACACATGAAGGAGTTTGACTATAAGAAATATTCAATTGATGGAATGTTAAAGTTATTGGATTGTTATAAATCGTCACTTCTTGTAAGATTTTTTCAGTGGCAATTGCTCCTGTTTTTAAAGGAAGCAGTGCCGAGTTTATTAAACATCAAACACAAAACATTGAAATTACTAACCAACAATTAAATTACTAAAGAGTGGGGAAGAAGTCACACCGGGGGAAAAATCCACACCACAATTCTTTTTGATTCTTTTTACTAAAAAGAACTTTCTTTTTTATTTATAAAATAAATTCGATAAAAAGAGCGTTTTTGTTTGATTTTGTTATCGCCTTGATTTAAGTTTTATTATTTTTCTTTATGTTGATTGCAATTATTTTTCTCTTTTAAAAAAATTGAAAATCTTTATAAAAAAACTGTGTTATTAAATAGTATTTTAATATGATAAATATATTATAATTTGATATTATAGTTTTATCGTGTTTCGATTTAAATCCAAGACAAATTCTATATTATAGTAAAAAAACAAATCAAAAAACAGAGATATCCCTTAAACACAAATATCTTTTTTAAAGTATATGTATTTGAACATACATATATCGCATACACAACGTTTAAATCAAATGAAATATTGAGAATTGAATACTATCATATAATTACAACTTTATTGATATAAAACTTAGTTTTTATTATACAGAATAATATAAAGTAAATCGACATTTGGTCTTTTTTAAGACCATATTTGTTATCACCACTTATCGATATTTAATCACAATTGTATATTAAAAATTTTAACAATGCAGTTATGAATAAATAAATAAAAATGTACTATGGTTCAGTTACAAACATTCAAAATATAAACATCATTTTTAACTATTTATGATTTTTTATATTTTTGAAAAAAAAAATGAAACAACATAATTTTTACACCAAATAAACAACTTTGAATGATAATAAAAGTATTTTCCTGTTTTTTACTAAATAAACAAACTAATTAGAAAACCAAAATATATAACTAAAACACAAACAAATTGAATTAATAAATTTTTAAAGCTGTTTTAATTATTATTTCGTTTATTTTTCTAAACAAGAAAAAAAAGCAAAGAACGAGGACAAGTAGGCAGTGGTGGTGATGGATGGTCTTGGTTCGCATTTCAGTGAAGAAGCATCTAAATGGTTTACCAACAACCACGTGGCTGTTTTGAAATTGTTCCCACATTCTTCACACATCACTCAACCACTCGACGTGTCTGTTTTTGGAGTTCAAAAACTTTGTTTCGTTTATAATAATAAAAAATAAATATTAATTATAATAAATTCAATTTTAGAAACTTATCCAACTTCTTTAAGTTGACAAAGACTTAAGTTTTGAACCAAATGATTTGCAATCTTTGGACCATGTTTTGGGTACTTAGAACTTAAAAGACTTTGACTGTGCCAAAGGAAAGAAGAAAGACATTATAAGTAATCTATATGAGGGGAGATTGACAAATGCTAATTTGGTTGAATTTACTAGAATTCCTTTGTCCAACCAAATAATATCGATCTACGCGTCTTGGGACAAAGCGACTTCTGGTGTTACCATTGACAACGCGTTTAGAAATGTGGGTTCTTTAACACCCAGTGTGTCAAGGGTGGAGAGACTTGCTTGCGCGTTAAGTTCTCTCCAGAAAGACTGAAATTGATGATGACTTTCTTGGGAGAAATGGTGTTATTTGAAAGAGAGAGATTTGTTGGAAAAAGACAAGCTGTTGTTGCAAGTGACATACCGGAGTTCGAAGATGAGTTTGATGCCAATGATATTTGGCAAGAAGTTTAATATCGAGAACTTTACCAACATAATTCGACCTCGTTTACTGTTTTTTGATTTTTTGTTAAAAAGTATAAAACAATTCAGTAAAAGTATAATGTATAAATAGTTATTAATCATATAATTATTTTTTATTTTTATAATACATATTTAATATATAATAATTGAATAAAAACCCATAATATTTATCTATAAAAGTATTTTAAATTAAAAGATAAATCGAATCTGAAGGAGTAATTGAATATTTCTTAAGGTGGGTTTGGTTTTAAATTTTTTTCAAAGCAATAATAAAGTTTAAAAATAAAATATGTAAAGTAAAAAAATATCATTTGAATCATGGTAACTTAATAAAAATTGTAGTAATCATAATAGTATACAAAATAATATAAATTTGCTAACTTAAAAGACAATTTATATAATAAAAATTGTTATGGGTTGTATTATAACTATAACTATTTTTTTTTTATAAATTTTAATACAATATACACGATGTTCAATAGTTTTTTTGTTTTGATATAAATTTGTAATTGTTATTTAGGAAAAATGTGATATTATAGTATTTCATAAAGGTAGTAAAGACTTATCAAAAATAATAAAACTTAAATCAAGGCGATAACAAAATCAAACAAAAACGCTCTTTTTATCGAATTTATTTTATAAATAAAAAAGAAAGTTCTTTTTAGTAAAAAGAATCAAAAAGAATTGTGGTGTGACTTTTTCCCCACATTTTATTGTAACTTCAGAAACAACTTTGATGGGTATATAACTGGCAGGTTACAAATATCTGATATATTTTAATATTATAAAAACAAAATTGTTGATTTACAAAAATATTTTGACATTTCAACTTTCAGGGAAAACCCCAATAAACTAAAAAGCAAAAAGTAAAAACAGTGTTCTGACAAGTTTTGTTTGTTTGGATCTTTTGGATTATGTCTCATTACCGAGAAAAAACTCGAGGCTTTGTTATCTTTTGGCGTTCCTGTTAAGCGTTACTTTAACAACGGCAATGGTTGAGTCGAGTTATTCTATACTGAAAAGATTCTCACGGTGTAATATTACAAAAGAAAAATTAGGAGAACGAGTTCTTGTATAGGACTTTTATTTAAACAAAAAAAGAAACTCTAATATAATAATCAAAAACCTAAAAATGAATAAAAATTCGAATTTATAATTAATTATGAATAATTATTTGTTATTTTAAAATTATTATTATTAAATACAAATGTGATATTATTTTTATTTTATTTAAAAAAATAACAATTAAGTAGTATTTATTTGTGAATAACCTCAAGTTCTTTTTTTTACAAAAAAGTTAAAGATTATTACCTAAAAGCAAAAGTTGTCTAAAAAATTAATTGCCTGTAGTAAAAAAAATAAAAATTAATATTATGACCACTTGCCATTTTTGTTGATGTGGTAAAACGTGGTGGCTGGTTTTTTGAAAAAGAAAGACCTTGTATAATGTATAAAATAAGAAAAATTAATTAAAATGATATTTTTTGATAAATACAGTTTTAAAACTAATCACGTAACTACTTTATGTTTTTTAAAATTTATAATTTTATAAAAAATTGTCTTAAAATTTTTCAATAATAATACTTAAAAAATAATAATTGTTTGAAAAACGAAAAATGTTTGTTTAAATTAATTTCAGATTTATTTGAATTTTAACACTTAACTGGCCAATAACCAAATTTTTATTAGCTCAATAATATCAAAAATGCCTTCTTTAACCCTTCGAGAACTGAAAATTTTTTATTTTTTTCTTTTTTTTCAGAAAAAAATTTCAAAATATAATTTCACTTTTCCAAAATAATGAAAATAATGGCGACTTTTTATAAACAATTTATAATAATTATTGACTTATTTAATTAAATAGTCTTACTAAAATTCAAACTTTAGAATTATTTTTAATAAAACATTTTATCATTCACAAACTCAAATTAATTGATCTTTGTTAAAGATTTGTTTTTTAATCAATAAAATATACAATTTAACAAATGAATATTTGTAATAAAAATAATACAAAAATAAACTGTTTTCATTAACAAATAAAAATGTTAATAAAATTGATTAAATATTATTATCAGATATTCAAGTTTTTCAAAAACAAAAAACACTTAAAAGGCGTGCAAAATGTGGGTTTGATATAACCAATAAAATTGGTTCAAACCAAACCAAAATAAGAACATAACAAAAATATTGTTGTTGAAATAAAAAATGGATTCCACTCAAACTAAAAATACTTGGAGAACCAAATAACAACATAGTTTTACGATAAAAACCCGTAATTTATTAATATTTGTGTTTGTTATTCAACCAACACATTAATAACATTAAATAATTATCTTATATTTAAAATAAAACATTAATTTAAATCGAGAAAAATAGCAGTTTTGGATACATTATACAATGCTTGACAAAAGTATAATAAATTATATAGTAATATTAATTATAAATAAACTATAAGTAATCAACTTTTGAATATTAAAATGATAGTAGTTTATTAGAATTGTATGATCCATTTTAACAATAATTATTAAAACTAAACCAAATGAACACCAATATGAATATAATTATGTTGAGCCAAGCATAAACAGCATTAACTATGCCAATTCATTTCTCGTCTTCAACTTTCTCATATTCATGTCTGTTGTTGATGCCTGGGTACATAGAATTGAATCAAAGGAATAAATGCTTAATATAACTTATTTCAGATATCGACATCACACTTCATGATTGAGTTGTAAGTTATCTCGTGGATACCTAATGTTTCCATACTAAAAATGATGGAAGAGAGCTTTTGAGCATCTTGATTACTCATTGTCAATAGTGATGACTCGACTGTTTGAAAATTTGTTTTATTTTTCAAGTTCTGATGATGAATCAGATTTTTGCATTTTTTCGTCAAATCAAATGCAAGGCGGCAAAGTTATTTATAGTAATAAGCAATTATTTATTTTTTAAGTTTTATTATAAATATAACAAGAAAATTGTGTGTTATTTCACACAAATATTTAATGTTGATTTAAAATATTTATTAAAAAACCAGATTTTTACGGGATATAAGGATTAAAAACAATATAATTTGATTTCAAATTAATTTTGCACATCTTTGTTTAAAATAGTGTAAAATGAAGCTATAAATTTATACATTACAATTCTTTAAATAATGAATTCAATAATTGTGTTTATTTAAATTTATATCAAGTATTTTTGTGTATTTATTTCACACCTTCTTATTATCGAGTAAATCATTTTATAAATGTAGGACTTTTATAGGTAAAGTGAGGCGAGAAACCCACACCTGTAGAAAACCCTGCACCCATTTTTTTTTTCTTCTTTTACCCAAATTATTGTGTTTTTTTACTTCCAGAATACGGAAAA
>NW_004440409.1:44402-48620 GCF_000330505.1 Entamoeba invadens IP1
AAAATGTGTTTTTTATCATAACACCCATTATAAATTATAATAAAAATTTATTATATTTCTAATATTTGTTTTTTGACAAATTAAAAAATTGTTTAACTTAAATTAAATAGTTTTAATAAAAATATTCATAAAAACACCACCAACAAACTATACATATTATTATAATTATATTAATATAAACGATTAAAATGACTTAAGTTGTTGAAAAATTAGATGGGTTTTATATCCACCATTATTTTTCCTAAAAAAACTTTTTATAAAACTTAAAATTAGAAAAACCAGTTCTAATATTCAAACTTAACACAAACAACAGAGATGTGTTTGTGTTGAGTTTTTGCGGATCTTCATTATTGTTTGGCAATTTAAGTTGTTTATATAAACACAGTGCATATAAATTAACAATTAGATAATGCAAATTACGCGCGACTAATGTTTGTTTGTTTTTTATGTTGTTTATTATGTTTAAGTGGCTGGTAAATACAATTTATTAACTATTAGAATTGAGTTAAAAGTGGATATAAATTATTGATTACTTATTAGTATTTATATGGTTAATAAACTGAATAACAATCTATAGTTAAGATACTATATTAAACTAATCAGTAATTAATTGTTTGAAATATGTATTAAAAACTGAACCTAATATTTTATTTTTTAATCTAAACATTTAATAAATTGTATTAAAATTAAACCAAAAATATGTTCAAAAGCTTGTTAATCACTTCATTAAAAATATAAAAATATTATTTATTAATTTTTAATTTCCTAATAATTTATATTTGTTATTTAAGGTTAATTTCATGTTGTTTTTATATTGTATTTTAATTATAAGAACATTCTTAATTAACCAAAATACTGAGACTGATTTTTTTTCATTCAACAGCTTTTCAAAGAAGAAAAAAGAAAATGGGTGCGGGTTTTTCTCCAGGTGTGGCTTTCTCACCTCAATTAATTATAATAAATTTATACTATTTTTTGTTTAGCAATCTAAAACTAAAAACAGCATAAAGCTTTTTTGTTTAATTTGTTAAAATAGTATTCATTTATTAATAATAACTATAAATGTCTTGGATTGAGAAAAGTTTTGAACAAAACGGGGCAATATTTCAATATTTATTTTTAAAATTTAAAACATAAATGTTTATTTAAAAACTCAAAACACATTTTGTTACAAAATCAATCAAATAAATAAATACAGAGTAAATTATCTATTATTTTAACTTTAATTGTTAATAATAAAATAAGTAAAATTAATTTATCTGTTTCGTATTGATATGTTTTTATAAAAAACATATAGTTGTTATTATAAATATTCTTTAATTTTTTTCGTGTTAAAAACAATACTTTTTATCAAATTTTATTTTTGATGTGTTTGAATAACATTATTATAACATTATTGTTTTAAAATTAATTAATTTAATATTAATTATTATATTATCATTCTAGACTCTATATGATTATTAATAAAATAATATTAGAAATATAGTTTAAAATCAATTCTAATATCTTAATTATTTAAATTGTCTTATATATAACAACCACATCAAGTACATAAACATCGTGTATCTTATATAATGATAATAAAAATGCAGGTATTTATACCATTTATGTTATAATAATTATAATTTAATTTCAATATAATTAAAATAAAAAACATTGTGGTATCATCACAGTAATAGTAAATCACTATGATTATATCATGTTGAAGTACAAATATGTTTGTTGGTGTGTTATCGTTTCAAAATTATAATTTACATTGATAATAACTATAATATATAACAATTATAATTATAAAACTACAATAAATCACATGATACAGTTGAACAATTTATTTAATTTTATTATTATATATTATAGTTTTATATTTTTTCATTGGTTTTATAAGTCCTGTCTTTACACCTGTGTTTTTCTTTGTTTTTGATTATTTCTTTACATTTACAATAAGTTTTTTGTTTGTTGCCCAAAAATACACAATTTAAAAATAAAAATACAGTCGCTGCAAAATAAACTTTTATTACCAAATACTAATCTTTATATTCTAAATAGATTGCATAAAACACTTTTGCTTTTTGTTTTTTGTTAAAAAATGATAAAAAATTCAAATTACAATTTATGGATTCATATCTTGCTTCTTTGACAGTGGCACGAAGTGAATTTCAATAATTGACCAAAGAACCTCGTGGTGATCAAAGTTTATTTAAACGCAACTACTTTTATTGTTAAAGTTGATTTTATAAATTTTTCTCGATTTTGCGATTTTTGATACTTTTAAAAATGTATTTTAGTTATTTTTTGTTTATTTTACACTTATTTTCTTTAAGATATTTTTTCAAAGTCGGAACAAAAAAAATAGTTAAACCCGGTTTTTAAATTTATGTATTTTTCAAAGTTTACAAACAAATCTATTTAATTTTCCTTGTAATTGTTTTTGAGATCAATTGCATATTGAAATTACAAGACACCTCAAAGTCTATGCTTTATTATTTTTCTTTGTTATTTTATGATGCAATTGATTTTGAATATTCCAGACCAGTATGTTTTATTTTACAGTTTGGTCTTTGTTATATTTTACAATTAATTTTATTATATTAATAAGTTGTGGACATCTCAATAAATATTTGATCTGACTTTTCCATTGAACTGTGACTTGATTTAAAATAACAAGCAAAAAAGTGAACCTTTGTTTGTCCCAACTTCAACAAAAAAATCACTTTTTACTATAATTTATAACAATTTGCCATAAAAATATACTAGAGCCGTCGTTCCAGAATGTCTAACTTTTTTTGAAAAAAATTAAATAAAAAGGTCACATTTACATTAAAATTGACTAAGATTTTTATTTTTTTACAAATTTTGATTTTTCCCGTCCTCGAAGTATTCAAAAAGTTGTTAAAAAAACTAAAATTCTTTCTTAACCGAAAAACTGAAAAATGACCACAAAAAATAAAAACAGTGACTCAATTATCCAATACAATTAACGGAAAAGTGGGATGCTGAGAAAAAGGAAGATGCTAATCTAAATATTAATTAATTATTAATAATAATAAATAATTAATATAAAATTATTTTGGTTTTTTATTTTATTTATTTTTTATTAATAATATATTAAAATTAATAGTAATTTAATTATTTTTCAATTATAATTAATTAACAGTTACTAGCATTCCACTGAAATAAGTAAATTCTGTCAAACTTTGGTTGAACTTCAAACCAAAAAAATAAATACCACCAAAACTGGTTTTCAAAAGTCTGTACTGGGGTGTCCCGATTTTTTGCATTTATTTTGTTTATTATTTTTGGGAATCGTTTTTTTGTAATAAATTCGCTTATTTTTTCCAAGTAAAAAAGAGAAAAACAGTCTTCAAAAAAGATTTTTTTACTTGAAGAATTTTTAAGCATTAAAAAAATCCATATAAAATTTGAAATAACGGGATTTTTGTTTTTGGAATACACGTGAATGATCCCAAAAGTGCATTTTATTATAAAAAGCTGATAAATTTAATGCCAATAATTTTCAAAGTCGAGTCTTCATTTATTAATAAATAATATTAATAACAAACGCTAAAGTATCGCGTAATATCGATATACTGATAGTGTTGTCACAACAATGACTGAAATATCAAAACACAAAATTATTAATTGTTTGCTCTTATTTATTTTTTCTTTAAAACTCGTTATTTCATTTTATTTTGTTTAAAGAACAAAACCACATGTTTGTTTTTAATTAAAATGAAAAACTAACGAAACTGATATTTAGTTACAAATTGACACAAACAACAACATCCCAATTCATTAACGTGTTTATCGTTGTATGATTTGACCAACAAAGTTGAGTTTGTGTTGTGAAGTATCGAGTTGTGGTCAAATCAAATAATGGGATCGTGTTTTTTTGAAAAGGCTGGCTAATATTACGATAAATTCCCGATATTGTACAAAAATAATTGAACGGGATTGGTATTTTTTCAAAATTAAGTCTGTACTTTCGATTTTTTGTTTTTTGTTTTTTAGGACAAATAAAATATAAAAACGGGACTTTAGGAAGTTTTAAAAATACGGCGGTACAGACTTTTGAATAACAGTTTATTTGTTCAAAATAACTTATAAATCAATATTTTTTGTGTAATTTCGGTTTTTGGTTTTATTTCTGACCCATAGTCATTTTTTCATTTTTGTTGTTTTATTAGTTTTTATCTTTGAAGTGTAAATGCCACTTTTAGT
>NW_004443629.1:0-2531 GCF_000330505.1 Entamoeba invadens IP1
TAAAAAGTGTATTTTGTTAATAAAAGGTGCACTCGATATTCGAAAAAAACCAGAAAAACAAAAAATGAGCCAAAAATTTTGTGAGTAAAAAATACAAAAGCTACGGAGTATGCTCTAATATTTGAACACGTTTGTTGGCAAAGCGTAAGAAAAGACATATAAAGTTAAATAATAAACAATAATTTTGAGCAATTTCAAGTTTAATTTGTCAAACTAACCTTAAAAAATCGAACCTTCTAAGATTGGATTTTTATTGTACTTTAATTTAACAAATATAATTGATATTATTGATATTAGTTACAAATAATTGATTAGTTATAAATCAATCAGCAATTTTTTTAAATTGTGTTTATTATTTTACTCTTAATTATAGAATTGTTATGATTAAATTAACTATATTTCAAACAATTACAGTAGGCAAGTTTTTTATTCAAGATTTGTTTAAGAATCTGTGTTTATCACAATATAATCACTCGACCTTATATAAAACAATTTAAAATGCAAGACTTTTATTTATAAATATTAGTTAATAAAAACTATTTTAATAAATTATAAACTATAATAAATTGTTTTGTTTTTGGTTAGAAATTATAAAACCTTGTTATAGTTTATTGAAATTAAAAATTTACCATAAAAATCTGGCATTAGGTAGAGTGTAAAAAAATAAGTTTCCACAAAACAAATTATTCTCCATACTGAAGATGTTTTTTAATCAGTACTGAAATGCTTTTTATTTTAGTATTAAACCGGGACAATATTTTAGTATTTTTGTAAATACATTTTGGGGATAAAAATCCACGTCTAACACTAAACTCGTCATAATTTTTGGGTTGCGGCTTCATACAATTGTTCCTTCAGAAAAAAACGCAACAAAACATTTAAAATTTAAGGAATTATAAAATAGAAAAAATAGTAATAAATATGAAGCAATAATGTATGGAGTTTTAAAAAATCCCTATAAATTTCTATAATTAACATTAAAATATTTTGAGAATGATTATAGTGTTTTTTGAATTTCATTTATCAACAAGAACTATAGTTAATTATTCAAGTGCATAAAAAATGTGTTGTAAAACGTCCATAAAACGGTTCTAAAATATAAATTCTCTCAAAATTGAGCATTTTATCCAAGTGAATTTAAGTTACTGTCTAAATGTTTATTTTTAGAAGGTATAGTGTATTTTAAACACATATTATAAATACAAATAATATTTTAAGGTATTTTTATGTGATTAAAATTTACACATATTCGTAGTTACATTATATATAAATATTTAAACCCACATTAAATCTCATAATTGAAAATGTTTCCTCTTTTACTGATCGCATTAACTTCTGCGAAATATTATGTTACACATGATTTTTCACACAAATCTAATGCATATATACTTGATAAATGCTACTATTATGAAAACCAAAAATATATTAAATATACAGAAAATGGAAATCAGGTCGATGCATATTACTCAGATACATGCAACGATTGGTCTATAGGGACGAATTACTTGTCTGTCATCGGAAGGGTCCAAAATGAATTGCCTGACAATTATTATTATAAAATGCAGAAGTTTTATGATAAAAACGACTGTAAAATAAATGAGATTGCAGCTCTCGCAGCAGAAGTTTATTATAGTGTTTGCACAACATATTATTATACTTTTTCTGAGAAAGCCGAAATAATTGATGGAAAGCTCAATTTGACAACTTATGTTGACAGAGATTGCATAGGAGATGTAAATTCTACTGTAAGTCCGAAAGTTTATGAATTCGAAAAGTGCACAATATTTAATGACATCTATGTTATCATTTCCGAAAAACATGAAGGCGCATTTGGAATATTTACGATGTTTGCTATTCTTTTCATGTTCTCGTTTTGAGTTTCAAGCTATTTTTCTTTGACTATTTGTTTTCATTTAAATATTTTTAATTACAGTAAAAAGACATCTATTTGTCGTATTTCTAGCAAAAAAAATAATTCATCCGTCGGATTTGATAAAATTTTGTAAAAAGTTCGTTTAGATATTGAAATTTGTTTTATTTGGTTTTAATGAGACGAAAGGTATTCGAGAACATAAAATAATTTTCGTACACCAAAATAATTGGCTAGTTGTGCGACAAATAAGCAGATTCGACAATTATAATAACGACAAATAGACGCCTTTGACTTTATAATAATTTTTTGTTGTGTTTTTTGAAATGTCATTAATTAAAAATCAGATTGTAAAATAAAGTAAGTCTGGAAACGTTATTTATCGACAAAATAAATTATTTATTGTTATTTGGTTTTGTTTTCAATTGTATTTTTTTTGTTTAAAATTTCAGTTTTTACAATCAAAACGAACTTAGACTAATGGACTGGTTTGTTTTGTATGTTCAAACAACCGTGTAAAAATAAGAATAGTTTTATTGTTGTGAACAGCGGTTATACGATTTTTTGTTGTGTAAAATGTTAGATACAATACGAACATTCTTTAATAAACAACTTGATTTTTTCAAATAAAAAAAACAAAACAACGAAATAGATCATAATC
>NW_004443629.1:2631-3588 GCF_000330505.1 Entamoeba invadens IP1
CAGTCGAGTAAATATCTTTTCAAGAAATGGCCCAAACTGTGTGGACGCCAGTTTTCTCTTCGAAAGAGTGTTTTAAAAAGTTGAAAAGTATTTCCAACTAAAAGCAAAATTCTTCAAAAAAATGATCCCAAAAACTCGGTTTGTTTACAGTTTTTTACCGTCATTTTGGGTAAATAACAACATTAATATCACCATTTATTAACAAACAGAAAGAATGAAATGGTTAAGTCATTAATAAGTTAAATTAAGTTTAATAGATTAAATGACTTAAATCTGATTTATGTTTTTGGTTTTGTTATTAAACAATTGTTTGAATAATAGTAATATTTATCAAACATCCCAGTTTTTTTTAAAGGAAAATAAATAAATAAAGTTTTCAGACTGACTTTACAAATTAAATTATAATATAATCATAAAATTTTTTTGAGAATAATATCAACAAAACCATTAACATAAAATAAATTGTGTATTGTATTTATTTAAAAAAACAATAAATATATCATTTATAATTTGGAATAAAGTCTGTTTTCTATTTAACGATATTCTAAAAATATAACAAAAAAACTAGACCGAAAATATTTGACTATAATTTACTAAAGTCTGATTTCTAATTAACGATATTCCAAAAATACAACAAGAAAATTTACTATATCAGTTTTTTATATTATAATATATAGTATCGACCATCGTTAATTAAAAACCATAAATAAATAGTAAATTTCTTATTATTTTTTACCATTTGACATTCTCAAAGAAACGCTGGTTGTCAATCTTTTTCTTTGCTTTTTTAATCAATTGGTTTTACCTATTAATCGCCTTATAACTATGACATTTCTGTGATTAACTATATTAAATGGTCTGCCGGTTGTGTTGATATTACTCGGAAATTGGCCAGTAAAGGAATTACAAACTCCACATTTTTTGCTTTCCTTTTTTGGATGTATATGTGGTTAAAAG
>NW_004443629.1:3688-6389 GCF_000330505.1 Entamoeba invadens IP1
ACTCAATAACGCTAATTATAAATCATCAACTACCAATAACAATGTCATAAATTAAAACCAAAATCGGCCAAACGATCATGTTATTGAAAAAAAACTTAAAAATTATTAAAATGGTAAATAACATTATCATTTTTGAAAAACAAAAAACAATTTAAAAAAACACAATTATTTATACTAAAAGATAAAATGAAAAAAAAAATAAAACGATAATTTATATCAAACACGATGTTGTTTTTAAATTTATTTAAAATACAATAATATATATATCTTTGTGTTGATATAATTGTACACCAAAACCATTCAATTATATATTTTACATGTAAATAAAACAACTAAATAATGCATTTGTATATATATTTGTTTTTAATTCAATGAGTAATATCGTTTATTTTATTCAAAAATATATTGTTTGTTTTGTATAATTGCAAATGTTAATAAAAATACAAAACAATACAATTTGATTGATTCATTGACACTTTATTTTAGAAGGGAAGTAAATATACAAATCCATTTTTTAGTAATTCATATTCACCTTTGTTTTGAATATATATATATATATATATATATCAATTGTAAAAATATTAAATTTTATGTTAAAATCACTCAAGTTATTTATAATAATTTTTGTTATTTGGATAATTATAATTATAATTATTATAATAGTTATTATTATATAATAATTATATATATAGTTATTGTCCAGATAACAATAATTATTTGCTGTCTCTTCAAGTATTATATTTGGTGAATATTGTTATTTAATTCAAATAACTTTGTAACGAAATATTTCACATGTTTTTAACTTTTCAAACATTGTTCTTAAAAACTAAATTTTTACTCAATATAATGATAATTTAATCACATTAAAAATTTGTTTAAATCGTTAACTATAGTTTTAACAATTTTTAAAAACATTTTTACACAAAAAAACTTTTTGAATTTTTTGTTGACAATATGGTAAAACTTAAAATGAACTGACACGTATTAGAGATTGCCAGGAAATTGTCTGAAAACTGGATCTTGGCCGACCCTGGTAAAACCTCCCAAGAGCGGTACCTCTAAAGAGTGGTTTCTCTCAAGAGCGAACATTTTTTTAGACTGAAACTAAAAATAGAGTTCTTTATCGAGCAGTTTTTGAGGTTTGATTGGCTAAAATGCCCGCTCTTAAGAGAACAAAATTACCACGCCCTCCCTCTCTTGAGAAGTTTTACTGTATGAGGTACAAGAATTGTGACATAAATATTATATTTTCGACTTAGTTTAGTCATTATTTATATACAGATTGATGCGTTATGCAGAATAAAACGTAAAAACAGGCACCACATTATTTTTGTAATTGAAGAATAAAGACGGGTTCATTTGTATCAATAAAATTTTTGTTTGAACTTTACTTGTAATTCGAAAAACAAGTTTCTTCTCGGGAACAATCATACAAAACACTGTTATGTTGGGTCCTTTGATGTGGTTCAAAGTTACACTACAACACTTTCCAACAAATGAATAACCATCACTCCTTCTTAAATTTGAATTGAAGCCAACTTCGTCAATATAAGCAACACTAAATTTAAACACTTCAATAAAGTCTATGTGTTCAGCATACACAATTCTTTATTGAAGACGGACTTCTGACTTTTTATCGAATACGTTTTTTGACGTTTTTAATGACCAACCAAGTTTTTGAACAAGTATAGATATAGTAGATTTTGATAAGTTTGATTGCTCGAACATTTTGTTAATAACATTTTCGTCTGCACTAAGTTCCGTTTCAATTTTTGAAACTACTTTCATCCACTTCAGTCTGTGTTCATTCACATATTTTGTCAAATTTTTCAATATTATTTGGTTGTTCTTTCTCAATTCGTCAATTATAAAAATCAAAGAATAATAATCAACCTTGTTGTTTTGTCCAACCTTTGGACCTCTCTGTTGCCCCAATAAATCTTCATTATTCATGGCTCTCCTGTAAATGTTAATAACTGTTTGGGGACAAACATGAAATACATTGGCTATATTATGAGCATTTCGACACCCCAAATAATGAATGTGTATTTTTACTTATTATGTTTTTCTTTTTTTCATTTTCATTCCTGTTTACTTTAATTGAAGTAGAAAACATCATTTGTGTTGTATCAGATATTTTAAAGGTTCTGTTGTTAAATTATTTGTTTTTTAAATTTTTTAATTGTATTGTTGTAGGTTTTGACATGATCATCAAGTAATTTACTTAATAAATACTTTCCATGATATTCAAACGTAATGTCTTCTGATGGTATTTCAAACATTGGGAAATACTTAAATTCTTGTTCTTTTAATTTTGGATAATTTCTTCTTTCTTAATGTGCCTAATATTAAATGGCGATGCAGTCATACCATACATCTCGAGTACTTTTTTCTGTTATTTTTTCGATACGCTTTTCTTTTTTTTAAACGAAAAAAATAAATGAATTTTTCCATTGTAATTATAATAATGAGTTTTAAATGTTTCTTATTTTTTGAGAACCCTTAAAACTCCATTTTTTGAAAATATTTCTATTTGTCTAAAATTGTTATTTTTGAATAATGCTATTTTTATATTAATAGATGGGAGTATCGTTAATTTTTTAAATGAAAAATAAAATATATGTTTAGAATCAACTTTTCATATATTAATATATCAAACTATTTCAATAAAAACCATTGAAAAAAGTCTTAGATATTGGTT
>NW_004440407.1:0-1202 GCF_000330505.1 Entamoeba invadens IP1
CTCAGGGAACACCCCACCCTTTGTCGACTCTCCAGTTCCATTTCCTCAAGAGTATTTGGACACTTTTAAAACACTAACAAAGAAAGGCTACACCGAGCACGATGCGTACATCGCAACAGAAAGAATCATTGTGATGCTTGGCGAAGTTTTTGACCTGAAAAATAACGGAGCAGCCAATTACACAAATAAATTGTTTGGAGTGTTAGAACTCGTCAACAAAAAGCAGTTTGATCGACTCAACGAATTGGGCATTATACCAACCACCTTTGGACTGCGGTGGGTTCGAATGCTCTTCTCTCGAGAGTTTACCATAGAGAACACCATAGTTTGTTATTCTTCCATATAGTTAAAATTAATAGTTTTTATATAGTAAATGTATAATTAACAACGAAGAAACTGTGGGATGGCATATTCTCTTATGGGCATGCGATGTCTTTGATCAAATCGATTTACTTAGTTCTTTTACTCGACTGTTGTCAAGAAGAGGATGACGGGATACTCATGAGACTGATGCATGACCCCGCAAAGAACTATACGAATATAGAAAACTTGTTAAGAGACTCTATTGCATTTGATCAACGCCACAGACATGTACTGAATATATAGAGAGTTCTGTAATTTATATGAAATTGTTGTGGTCGACTTATTAACATTATTTAATATGCAAGTGTGGTTATACTAATATAATATAATAATATATAATAATATATAATAATATATAATAATTTTATTAATTAAAAAACACCAAAAAAGTTATTATTATTATTATTATTATTATTATTATTATTATTATTATTATTATTATTATTATTATTATTATTATTATTATTATTATTATTATTATTATTATTATTATTATTATTATTATTATTATTATTATTATTATTATTATTATTATTATTATTATTATTATTATTATTATTATTATTATTATTATTATTATTATTATTATTATTATTATTATTATTATTATTATTATTATTATTATTATTATTATTATTATTATTATTATTATTATTATTATTATTATTATTATTATTATTATTATTATTATTATTATTATTATTATTATTATTATTATTATTATTATTATTATTATTATTATTATTATTATTATTATTATTATTATTATTATTATTATTATTATTATTATTATTATTATTATTATCACTCTTTACTTTCACTACGACGACTAATCATTG
>NW_004440406.1:0-12076 GCF_000330505.1 Entamoeba invadens IP1
AAAGTAATAAATACTAAAAATGATCATTTTCGAATCATTTAATAATATTATTGTTTTCTTTTTGATATAAATTATCGGTGTATTCGTTATAATAATTAATTAATTGAATAAATAAAAATTATTAATTAAATAATAATTATTATTGATATTATTGTTGAAACAGTACTTATAATTAACATCGCATTTATGTACATCAATTTACTGATTATTGATGTAAATTAATCTATGTATCTTCATTATATTTTTTTAATATACTGGAGGCACAAATCATTGTGCATCATGTTAAATATTTAAAATAAGTTGTTTTAAAAATTATTATTTTTAAACAAAATGTAAAATTACAAACAAAAACAAATGCTAAACATAGATATTAAACAATGGTTAAAATCAAACATTCATCGACAATAACATTCATTTTATAAATAATATTTTAAAAATCAAGTATCAATAAAAATATTTGAGTTGATAAAGTGTTTGATATTACATTCCTTTTTGAAATTGATTTTAAATATACTGTTGATTATTCACACATTAAAATTATTTTGTTTTAATATCGTTCTAAAATTTTGCTATTACATCGGTTATGATTTCATTTTTTGACTATAGTCAGTATAAAACGTAATGTGTTCAGAATAATTATCTTATTATTAAATAGTCGTATTTATGTTTAAAATAATGAAAATTGGGTAAAAACTAAAAAATGTATAAAAACTAAAAGAATTCAATGGGTTTTTAAAATCATTTACAGAAATTATCCACTCAGTTTAGTCCAAAAGATACTGGCTAATTTTAAAGCAAATAACTTTGTTAGAGTGACTATAGTATCAAAGTTCATGTTCATATTTATTTGTATTTTGTGTTTTCAAAGTGTAAATTCAAACAAAATGTTTACTCTTAAACTGACTTTTGTTTAGTCATATTTGATGTAATTGATTTTTGATACAACAAAAAATATTCTATTGTTTAAAACTGTTTTGGTGTCTAGTGGTGATGATATAACATAAATATTACTTATGTTCTTTATAAAATCGTTGTTGTTGTAAATGAAAAGACAAAATTGATAAACATAATATCAATGTTTATACACAGTTTTAAACTAAAAACAACTGAAAGCAATAATTAACACCAAATTGATTAACATCATTTAAATGAATATAAAAACAATTAAAATAAAATAACATAAAACAATATATTTTGATTATTGTTAAATGTAATAAGTTAAAATATCATTATTATTTAAGGTTCGATAAATAATCAAATTAAAAAATAAATATTATTTGTAAATGTCACATTTTTCATTGTATTATTTAAAAATAATACCGATTAGTACATTAAACATATTAACACAATGTAACTTATCATGTGCAAATATCTCAAAAAAATATTTGTTACACAAATTGTAATTAATTGAGAAAATTTTAATCTATATTCCAAAGACAAAACAAAAAAGTTACAAACATTAAATAATGACACTTACTATTACAACTCACACCCAATTAATATGATGATAAATATTTGTCTTTACATATCATAAACCAAAATTTGTGATTACTTCGAAGTTAACTCTTTAATTTATTTCCTGTTGTTCAGTATGTGATTTCAAACTTTATATTGCATACTTATCAATTTATTATATACAAGTTACAAAATCAAAAAACGCACATTTTGTATGTATTTTGATACTGTCTTTTTTGTTCATACATTTTAATTATGTTGTTAATTTATTGAATTTGAGTTTTGTTGTTTTCAAATTTGTTATAAAATTTACAACTTAATCAATATCAAGTTAGTCTTATTTTGTAAAATATAAAACAATTCCAATGTTATTAAAAATTCTACTTATAAAATAGAAATATCTAAAACAAACACAATAAATATCATTATTAAACACTATGTCTATTTTAATAATTAAACAATTCGACCTGACAAATTTTGATATCAATGTTTAAAATTGATTTGTGTAACAACTGAAGAATAAACAATTTATTAAAATTTATTCAATTTAAAATGATTATTTTTGAACAATTTATTGATATTGAAAAAATATCAATAAATTATTTTAAAATAAAAAAACGAAAGATTTTTTAAATGAGTAAAAACAAATTATATTACAAATAATATTCATATTTTTTGTGTATTTCTAATGAACAATTATCAAAAATCATTTTTATTATATGAAACTTTTAAATATTTATTTTTATTTTTATTGAATAAATAAATGAAACCGATAATTATTAACATTAGTTTCTAAAAATAATTATCGCAGAAATTGTGGTATTGTAACGTACGGATTAACAAAAGAAATAAACATTTTGGTTATAAAAAAATGACGTGGGTAATTAGAATTGTAATTTTAAAAAACTATGACAATCAACAAAATGATAAAACGTTTATTGTGTAATATATATATATAGATATAGATATTAAACAAATTCATTTTATTCATCAATTGAAAAAACATAAAGTAAACATACAAAATGTTGTACATTTATAACTTTGATTGTAATTTTTATTAAAATGTGAATATTTATAAAATTTTTTCAAAATACCACTATATTAAAGTTTCATTTATATTTAAAGTTTTTGATTTTTTACATAAATTTTGTTTAAACGTTATAAATGTAATTTAGTCAACCAGACAACGTTTAAAACATCATTGAATAGTTTGATTCAATGTCAATAAATTGCATTTTGGATATTATTAATAATTTTAAAAACAAAATGGGTATTATAACAATCCAATTTGGTTTAAAAATCAACAATATATTTGAAATGATTATTATAATATTATTATATAAAAACAAACAGAGTATTTATTTATATTAACATAATATAATAGCCAAGAAAAAATAGATGGTTGAAATAGTTATGTGTAAATTAAAAATTGATTATTTTTATTATTTTTATTTGGTTCTTATTGGTGTATAATTATTAAATTTGTTTAACGTTTTAAAATGAACAATAATTAAAAACATTTAAGTACGGTTTGTGACTGTACAAGTTTTTTATGGTTGGACAAATATTATTCAATTGTTTTTTGAATAATTTAATTTTTTTACTATTTTAATATTAAAATAAAGTTGTTATTTTTTTAGTTTGCTTATTAATAAATTTTTAATATAATACTGGTGATTCCGGAATCGGTTCGGGAACCGTCATGTTCCGGAATCAAAAGTTTGGGAATATTTTTTTTATGAAGTTCGGGAACTTGTGTGTTCGGGAACTTATTGGTTCGGGAACACACCAATTTTAAGTTTGGGAATCAGGATGTTCCCGAACCGAGGTTAAAAATATTCCGGAATATTTTTTGATTCCGGAATCGGTTCGGGAATTTGATAAAAAAAATAAAATTCCCCAAATAATTTCCTGGAATATTCGGGGAGTGTTTCGACAACACTATTTTATACCAAAAATTTATTTTGTGGAAATTTATCTGATATAAAAAATCAAGTTAGCAAAACAGAACAAAAATTACAAAAGAAAGAATATAAAAAATGTTTATAAAAACAAAAATAAATTATAAAAGCCGCATATTGGATAAGTCAAACGTAAAAAATTTTGTTTACAAAAAGTAACAAATAACAATAGTTGCAAGTAAAAACAGATTTATATTAGCGTTCATTGATTGAATTAAATTAAAATTTGTGTTGATATTAAAATAGAAAAACATGCTTATGTATCAATACGAAAAAAATAATATTCAAAAACGTAATATATCACAACAACAAAACAAAGCCATCACACACTACTTTGAAAACAATTCAAAATTGATCAAAGACCCAATTAACATTAATATTGTATAAATAAAACAATGTTTCCAATGCAAAATAATTGATTATTAACCAACCAAATTATAGAGAATTGTATAAAAAGTATTCGTTTTTAACAACAATAAAAAGAATATTGTTTATTAAAATTTAAAGACAACAAAAAATAAAAAATACACCAAATAAATTACAAAATAATGTAATGATTTATTTGAAATAAACTGATTAGTAAAAAAATAATTAATAATATTTATTTATAATGATATTTATAATTGTCTTAACTTCATTTATCAAACTTGATTGTGAAAATTAACAATGAACTTTTATGGTTTTTAAATTAATGACTAAATTATTATTATAATTTTTGTTTTCATTAAATGACCTATTTCGTTGGATCTAATTATTCAAATGAAAATTTCCCCTGTTTCGTTCAATCAACGAATACAATTACAATACATTCAAAATGAACCTACCCAAATAGTGTCAAAACCCATACCTAAACCACCAGTTTATAACACCGTCGCAGTGAAAACAAACATTCCAAATCGATCTTCAAGTGATTACATACCATTTGTTTTGAACACTACAAAAGACCAAAAACAACAACCTTTAGTTTTTCCAAACGAAAAAATATATTTAAGTCAAGTCTTGTCGCTACAAACATGTCATAGTCCAACACTCTCAGAACCAAAAACATCACACATTACAACTTTGACACCGATTTCACCAATTGTCCATCAAAATTGTGGCACTCCTCAATGTGATGGTGATTGTATTACAGATACTGATGACAACAATAGAACGGTTTTTGAAAAACAACCTTTAGAAAAAATTTTGGGGTGTGTTAAAAATTGTCTGGACTCTATTAATACAGAAATTCACACTTTAACGTTGTCTGAATTGTATTTAAGTGTTCTATATGATAAATGTCTCGAAATTATACAATTTTTTGATGATAAGAATATTGATTTAAGAATGTTTCCATTTGATGATCCTACTTTATTCAACGAAAAAAGTAAGCATACAACTTCATCATCACAGTTACATTTCCTAAAAGAAGAAAACAAAACGAATACATATGAAACACCAAATGAAAACAGTGTTTTTTATAATAAACAAGATGTTAATGTGAATATATTAGAAGATGATAAATCATTAGAGAATTATTCGGACATAGAAAAAGAAGTTGAAAGTGATGAAATTTCAAAAGAAAGCATAAAACACTATGATAAATATGATGAAAGTGATTCTGAAGTGTATCAAACAATAAATATAACTTACAAAGAAATTGATACAAATTTCCATGATGTCTCGAAAGTTTTTTTAAACACTCGGCCACTTTTGAGATACATCAACAAAAACATTTCTAAAGTGACCAAAATATGTTCATTGGTTATTGGAGATGGAAATAGTTATAATGCATTCAAAATCGATTATAATAAACTTCTTAACTCAAACAACGTTGTTTGTGGTGTTCTAACAAAAAACAATTTGTATATTATTCACATTGGGAACCTTTCTACATACAAAAAACAATGGAGTTTGTGTGAAAAATATTCAATCGTCCAAATTTTTAAAAATGGAAATGTTGTTAACGCAATGTGGGTTCTTAAAAACACAAAAAATAAAGAAGACATCAATGCGTTTGATTGTTCAATTCAAGAAAAATCAATCATGTTAAATTTCCATTCTTTGTTTTATATTAATACAACCAGTGTCAATAAAAATGTAGAGTTTGACGACAGTTTTGACAATTATTTTAAACCTTATCATAGAACAGAAATACACATGGAAGACATCCAAAATGTCAAACAGGTGATCTTTTTTACTTACAAATAAATATTTTTATCATGTGAAATTGTTTTTTAAATTTGTGATGTGGTTTATAATTTGATATAAATTGTTGTTAAAAAAATAAAAATTTTACTATTTTTTTTCTTTTAAAAGACTTACAATTTAATACTTTTAACAAATAATAATATAATTAAAATAACATTCAACTGAATTTATTTTTCAAATACAAATACGAGGCAATGTTATTTTGCTAGTGCTGCCTTTATAGAGTCAATTACAATTATTTAACAATTGTTTTTTAAATTAAAATCTAAAATTAAAAAAAACATAAAAATTCTAAATTATAAGTTACCATATAATTATTCTAGTTAATTACATAGCCAATAAAACACAATCCATAAACTGAAATGCAAAATTAATCGGCAATAATTTTAAAACAACAATTTTAACTTTCAAACATCGTCAAGTTAATGCCTAAAATTGAGTAATTGTTAAAATGGGCTCGTCACCCATTTGATCTTCTGTTAAATTGAATCAGTCATCATGTGAAAGAAATAATGTTATAACAAACAAAGATGTATTATGATCGTAAGATACATTATGTAATATGTAAAAAATTTGGGTTTTTAACTCGAATAAATTTGTCTCAAAATCTTAATGAATTGTTTAATAGGATTTAGTATAGTTCTGTTTGGCTGGTGTTTTTTATTCTTCATAAGGAGGTGTCAATTGCATAATCAATAAAATTGATGATTAGTAATTATTTCCTTGTGTTTAGAGCTTTTTTATTCACTAGATTGTAATGTCCCATTTTATTAGAATAATAACTAGTCACAATAAAACTTATGGTCATTTTTGGATTATATATTAAACATAAACTTTGGTCGAATTTTATGTTTTACTAAAATCATTATAAAAATAAAAAAGTCCAATCTGGATAAATCTGATAAATGTTTTTAGTGAAATAAAATTTAATAAATTTAAATATTTAAAGGTTTGGATAAATTAGTTCTAACAAACCAAATAATTCTTTATACTGTACATATAAAAATTATTTAAAACAACATCTTAAAATATATGATTTTTATATTTCTATTAACGCTGTCTTTTGCTGTTTATAATTGCACGATGTCTTTTTGCGCTTCATTTAAAGATTCTGAAGACAAATGTAAAAGATGTGTAACAAGTTATCTTCTAAATTCCGAGGGAACATGTGACTTTGGGCGAGACAAAAAATGCGAATACCTTTTTATAATATGTGTTTAAAATGTACAGATGGATATATGTTTGACTTCTCAACCAAAACATGCACAATGGGTAAAGAGCTGTGTAAATTATATTATAATGCCGTGTCAAACAATGTTTTGTGTTATCAATGTTACAACAACCTGACTGTATATACCAAAAACAACATGTGTATAGATTGTATTGCCACAAATCCAAATTGTTTACAAATGGACACAGAAGACTGTAGTAGATGTCGTGTTTGTAGAAATGGGTATAAAATAATTGCTAATGAAACGTGTACAATTGTACCCAATTGTGCATATACCAATAAAAATTCAATTAATTGCAAAAGTTGTATTGATGGATTTTATTTAGAAAATGATGAATGTAAAAGAGGTGACATATCTGATTGTGTTGTGTACGATAATGCCACTGTTTGTGCAAAATGTAATGAAGGTTTGTTTATACTTAACGGTAAATGTGTAAATTTGCCGTTTTGTCAAAAAACAAACCGAGTTGCGACTAGGTGTGTACGTTGTATGCCTGGGTATGGGCTTAATGGTGTTAATTGCAGTGTATGTACAACCAACGAAAATTGCACTTCTTGTTATGCAAATTATACAAAATGCTCGACGTGTGTAGATGGAATGTATTCAAATGAAATTGGAGTTTGTGTTTCTTGTATTGTTATATGTAAATTATACAACGAGTTGTAACATTTGTACGAGTGGGTTTTACAGAACAAATGATGGAAAATGTGAAAAGAGTATTGTTGGTTTTTGTGAACAAGCTGGTATTGACACTGAAAGTGATACCTACTTTGATAGAAACATCTCGACTGTTTGTACTCGTTGCAAACTCGATTATTATTTGGACTCAAATGACTCAAAATGTGTAAAATGCAAAAATGACTCTTGCACACTATTTAATACCAATGAAAAATGTCGACAATGTAGTAATTGCAAATATGCCCAAAAAGAACGAGAAAAGAGTGTTTCATTAATGACAATTGTCGTGATTATGATATTATAAGATCAGTATGCATTATTTGTAACATAGGATATGCTTTGACCAATAATTATACTTGTGAAAAATGTGATGAAAAGTGTAAATATGGATGTATCAATAAAGCAACTGAATGTAGTATATATGATACAAGAGATGTACCTAATTGTGCATCTTACAATGAAAATCATAAGTGTGTTGTATGTGAGTATGGTATCCTTGATAATGGTAAATGTGTTGTTGAAGATTATTGTAAAACAAAGTCATATGATGGAAATTGTGTTGAGTGTTTTACTGGCAAACAAATAAAAGGTTATCCTTCATATTATGCCATATATAACAATTCTTGTTATATTCCACCCAAAATTATTCTTGTCGATTAAACGATTTTTTGAAGTTAGTTATAGACCTTACAGATAATAAACTAGATATAATAGTAGTATGTATTTAAAAATAAACAACACATTTTTATTTCTGATTAATAAAGATTTATTATTACATTGCTAGTAACGAAAAAAACAAAAACCTACAATGACTACCACCTTTACCAAAATAATATTTGCCGCAAGTGTTTTTTAAATGAAGTCTGCATCTCGGCTACTGTTTGTGCGCCCCATGTAATTCACATTCCTTGTCTGTACTACATGGACGCGGATGTGGTTCCACACGCTTATGGGGGTTCAGAAGGGATCCACGCCAAGGGAGGAATTGAAAGTTGGTGGAATGGGTGCACAAACAGACTGTTTAGGTGCGTCTTTATAAGCCTTTTTATGTTCCGTCTCACTCGGTATCCACAGACTCGAGGTGAATGTTCGGCACATATTCAATTTGGGAACCAGACCAAATATTAAGTAATATTCCTATTTACTATAATTATAATATGAATAATTTATCAAATAGTAAAAATGGTCGATTTTCAGAGGTGGTGGTGATGGAAACCACTTATGGCTGTTCGGCGACTTTTGATATTACTTAGAAGTCAGCGACTTTTTGAGTCCCTTCAAAAGTCGCCGACTTCTTTTAGAACTAAATAACTATTAACTTTAATAAATTATACCATATTCATTATAGTCTTAAAAATGTGTAAAAACACAATAGTTGTTATAATTTGTTATATTATAATCATATAAATATAATTTAAAAATGATTTGAGAAGATATAATTAAGACGGTATTGTTTCATTTCTTTTTTTAATAATAATTATATTAAATTTATATGGTTTATTTTTTCAATTCCTTTTACATGATAAATGGTATTTTGAAGAGTTATTTAACTAAATATTTAGGTCAGCGACTTTTAAGACCACTGAAAAGTCGGCAATTTTCAAAGGGACTATAAAGTCGCCGAACAGCTATAAGTTAAAAAACAAAGAAAAATAAATTTTAAAAAAAATAAACGACAAATATTAAAAATTCAAAAAATATCGAACAAATAAAAACAGATTTACGACAAATTATTCTTTAATTTCACTGTATTTGACTGGAATCAATTAAGAATAATTATTCGATAGTAACCCGAAAACAATAAAATATTTCATTTATGAAGTTCCAAAAAATAAATTTTGATTTTCGTCATAAGCAACACTAATCAGTTTGCCATGAATATTCAATAAGTTTATTTCTTGTATTGTGTTCTTCTCGATGTTAAACACTTTAACATTATCAGTTATCACTATAATGCCGTTGTTATTTATTAAACACGATGAAATGATGTTATCCATTTGAATGAAAGTTTTTTCATTGGTTTCCACATTAACAATTTCAACACAAGTTTGACTGATTAAATATAATAGTTGGTTGTCTTCATCAAAATGTGCGTCTTTCACGATATTACAATTTCCCTCATGAATATCTTTAACCTTTTCAATTCTATCGTTTGTGTTGGACGTGTCATAATATATCATTTCAGTGACTGCACCATTTTCATAGACAATAAAAAACCTCCTTTCACCCATCCTCTTAACGTTTACGAAGAGAATTTTGACGATTTTATTATAAAAATTGATTGGACAAATCACTGGTTCAATTTTGTCATTTTTAATAATGAAAACACACAAATTTCCATATTTGTTTGCAACAAGTACCAAATTGATGTTATACGGAAACACTTCAACAATAGTCGCATTCTTAACATAATGAGAAATGTCTTTTGACGTGATGAGTTCAAATGTTGTATTGATTTTAAATAAAGAGAACACATTATTCATAATGACAATGGTATATACCCAGTTTGTTGTGTATATGAAATTGTTTTTTGCAATGTCTTTTCCAATTTGTTCAGTAATGTGACGACATTGAAAAGTGCTATTTATTTCATCAACATTGAAAAACTGAATTTGAGACTCGTCGCTCACATACATCGCGAATGATGTTGGTATTATCTTATTAACATTACGATCTGTTCGGCATATTTCAACGACTTTAACTTTATTGTCATTGTTATTTATTGTTTTTAAATTTAAATTAATTGTTTTAAAGACGACACCTTGATGCATATTGATTCGACTTTGTTTTGAATAACATTTCATATATTTTGTGTCATTTGGTAACAATGAAAATTGTACATCTTTATACAACACGTTGTTGAATATTAACGTTTTACAAGACATGTTTTGTTTGATAATGATATTACCTTTCGTAATTTGCAATTTCCCAATTTTCTTTGTGTTAATAGTCACATTTGAAGCCATAAATAGAGTCACTTCTGTGTTATCAGAATTGTCAGCAAAATTCATGACAACGTTTTTTGAGTTTTCTAATAAAATGTGTTGAATTCCTTCTGATATAAAAGTAAACGTTGCGTCTGATATCTCATGTGTTCCGAACTCGTTTAAACTTTTTGAAAATGTCATTTCAATATTTGTGACTTTAGAAAGTTCGACACTTTTCAAGTTTTCATTCATTGAAAAATCACATTTAAAACTCGTAAGAGAAACAATTCGCATCGAAACACACTCCACCAAATTATAAGGAAATGTTGTCATTTTGGTATATTGTGGTAATTGTTGTTGTTGTTGTCTTTGTCTTTGTTGTCGTCTCAATTGTAGATTTTGCTTTATTTCATTTGTTATTGCAAATGTTTTAACATTTTTACAAAGAATACTTTTTTGTGTTTTAAATGTACCGAAAATTCCAACATTTTGTGGCAATTTGTTTCCCAAAATGAATTCCGTGTGTATATTATTAATAATTGCAGAATCAATGCTTTCTAAATTAAGTTGAGTTAAGTCAAACACTTTGATATCGATAAATCGTTCTGTTGCAACGTATACACAATTTAAAAGTGCTTTATACATTATAACATTAAGCGTTTCAATTTCTTCCTTACTTGGTACTTTTGTAAATATCAATGAAATGTTTCTTTTTAATGCATTAGCATTGTCTTTCATGTCGAATTTTAAATCACTAATTAACGTGGTATACACTTTTACACTAGTAATATTATTAATAAGTGCTTTCTTGTATTTGCCCATTTTATAACACTTGTCGGTGTAAAAAGTAACGTCAAACTTCTTTTTTGCAAGACTTATTATCGATTGAATTTCGTTTGTCATATTTTCGGTATAGTTTTTAAATTGAATTGGATGAATACGATTTTTACAATCAAAAACATTGGTAAAGTATTCGTCAAATAAAATAATTTGCTTTGGAAAATTGCCACAAGTCAGTTCAAGTGTTTCAAAACACTTAAATAACGTTGGAAACATTACATCTTCAATTTCTATTGTTTTTAAATTTTTGAATAATTCAAATGTGAAAAATTTAGAATAATATTTAGAATTGAACATGAGACAACTTTTTACCTTTTCTAAATATTTAATTGGAAATTTTGAATCTATTTCGACATTTCTGAAAAAACTCACTTCATCAAGTTTTGAATCGAAAACATCCCAATTTTCAACTTGTAGGTAATTAAAATTGATTGTTGACGGCGAGAAATGTTTTATGAACCAAATGATGGTTTCAAGGGAAAAAAACCTCGGATTAACATGAACAGAATACGATACAGATAGAAGTGTTTTGTTAACTGATATAAAATTGACAACATCTTCTTTTGTTTTCAAATGAAGGAAAACATTCATTAGAAAGAATGGTTGTAATTGCGTCGACATCTTTTGTTATTGTAGTGTATTATTGTTTGAGTTTATATACAATTACAAAGATGAATAAATAAATTAAAATGTATTTTTTTATTCATCTTTGATCTATTTATAGATTATAATATAATACATAAAAAAATAATTATTTCGACATAATAAATATCATTGTACAGTCATGCGAAAA
>NW_004440406.1:12176-13510 GCF_000330505.1 Entamoeba invadens IP1
CTTCAAGACAGGTTTTTCCAAACGCGACAGCTTTTTCGCATGACTGTATATTTCAATAATAAATTTATTTAATTATAATGAAAATAATATGTTTATTTTAAAACAGGGTATCCCAAAATAAGCTATTGAGACCAAAACTGCAGAATTTTATATGAAAAAAATTGTTTTTATTTTTTTTTAATGCAAACCGGCGGGAAAAAATACCCAAAGATTGTTTTTTCAAAGAAAAACAAATATTTCCCGATTTGTTGCGGTTTTTTTATTGAAAAAATATTTGTTAGAAAAAAATGATGTAAATTCTCATAAAAAAGTCAAAAAAAAATACCATTTACAATCAATTTTACAAGATTGAAAACTTTTTTCATATTAAAATACATGAAATTAACGATTAAAACATCAATAAGATGTTTGTAAGATGGAACAAAGATGTTTATGTCATTGATGTAAAGATGATAAAAAATATCTTTCATTTTATTTCAATTTGTTGTTACACATATAATGAAGATGATGCATAAACGATGAATTGTGTTATAACACAGAGTAGACATTACACATATTAAACAAAAAAAAATTTTAAATATCAAATTTTTGATTTTACAACACTAAAGTTTTCAAAATAAAAATTCGTATTGAAACACAAAAGAGAATAAATTGTCATAATTAATCAAATAAAATTTTGTTCAATTTATCAAAAAGTTGAATCAAATTTGTCGGTAATAATAAATTTTGTCATTAATAATGGATTCATGAATATTTTTGGACAATTTTGTAAACAAATTTAATAAATGAATAATAATATAAACGTTTTGTATCGATATCATGATTATATTTATCAATTTATTTAACAACTTGATTTTTTGTCAATAAGATATTTATATACAATTGAATAACAATCATTTTAAATTATGTATTACAATTTATACACAAATGATCATATTTTAACAACACCAAGTTCAAACGGTAAAAATTTAAAAGTTTTAAAGCAAAAATTTCAAAACAACTGTGATAATTTATGTTATTAAACTTCTACGTTGTTTATGAGTTAATAAATATAAATTAATTAAACTTAAATATTTTTAGAAAACATGTAACGTCAAATTCTATCAAAATATTTTACACATAGATTTCAAATTAAGTATATATGCATTTTTGTAAAAATACATAATAAAACTTTTCAATTGATGTTATATCTTATTTTTTAGAAGTTGAGATATAAAACAATGCTAATATTGTGATCAATGTTATTTATAATAATTTTCGAAACAATGATTTGAAATGAATGTTAAACTTAAAATTTCGTATTTAATAATCACATTTTGTAAAAATATCAAATA
>NW_004440406.1:13610-15008 GCF_000330505.1 Entamoeba invadens IP1
TTCCAATATTACAAAAATGAAATATTATAAGCAGAATTGTTCCAATTGTTACTTTTACAATAATATTTTAGTAACACACAAAAAAACGTTGCTACGTATTATACATTACTAATTAAATTGAATTTATTATTATAAAAGAAATACAACTGTATTAAGAATAAGATAAATTAATTATTTACAATAAAACCTTTCATTAACAAATCACCCATTAAGAAACCTCTCTTAAAACAACATTTCAGCAAATCAAAAATATAATAAAACTTATTGAGGGGAAAGGAAATAAATTATTTCATAACCATTATTGAAGGGTTTTATTTTCCCAGTTAATCTACTAATGAGAAGTTTTGGTGTATTATTTCTTTTTCAATTTTAAACAACTTTGTTTTTTTTAATAATTACATTAAACATTTATTTTTTTATTTTATTATTTTTTTCAACTTTTTTTTTAAACAAGTTTTTATATTTCCTTTTCAATTTAAAAGATACAAAAAGAATAAAAAAGAAACATATTATAAACTGTATTTCAAAAGTAAGTACTACCGCTAAAAATTGAGAAACTATTATTAGCTGTTTTCCCGTTTTATTGTTATTAAAGACTTTGTTTTATTATTTATCTTTTTAAAAAAAACAAAAAACGGTACCGACTTTTTTGACCTAAAAAAACAAACAAATTATATTATTTTCGTAATTTTTCGGGCATTTGTCGAAACGTTGGGAAGTCTTTTGCAATTTTTCTAAGACAGTTATTTCTTTTCGAGTCAAAATAATGAAAACAATTTGAATACATATAAAAAAAACAAACAAACATCCTCTGAAGACGAACAAAGAAATGATAAAACGAGTTCAAAAAGAAAAAAATAAAAAAAATTGATAACGGATTAAAGCAAGTGTCCGATAAATTCGCCGTTGTTTTCCTTGCACAATTCAAACCTCTTTGGAATCGACATTATGTAGTTATCAATTGTCTCAAGAGGTATTGAATCCCAAGCCCTTTCAAGAGCCTCTTTGAGTTCTTCAATGTTCTCGAAGATTTCCTTTTCTTTTCTTACTAAGGTGTCCAAGTATTGCCATAAGTGTTCAATTGGGCTGAGGTCGGGGCTATTTGCAGGCCATTCTTTCAGTAGTCGAACCATGAGCTTCGGGTCCAAGCCTTCAAACCATTCAATTGTGTTTTTCGCTGTGTGGGGTCTTGCACCATCTTGTTGAAACACCATCCCGTGTTTGTACACCTTCTTCGCGTTTTCAAACACTCTTGATTCGGCCAACATTTTTTGATAGTTTACCGCGTTCAGTGTTCCGTCGACGAAAACGAGTTTTGACTTGAAATGACGCCCAATTGCTGCCCACACCATCACACCCCGATTGAACTTGGGAGTTGGCACAAACGCCTCCTTATCA
>NW_004440403.1:0-15781 GCF_000330505.1 Entamoeba invadens IP1
ATTTTCTAAATGGCGGACCCACAAACTAGAAGTTTTACTGTATTATTTTTAATATTATTCGGGTGTTTTTGGTCTGTTTTAATAAGGAATGTAAGTGTTTTTCGGTATTGTTTATAAAAATAATAATATATATTCAAAAATAATTACACACAAGTTGTGATTTTAATTATGTGAACGGTATGGAAAAGTTATTTATTCTGTAAACCATATTTATGTTTTTGTCAATTATTATTGAAAATATTAACAACTTACGAAAATAGATAAGTACAAAAATATCATTGATTAAACTATTCCAAAACCAAATAACCAATAACACCAATACAAATGACATAAATTGGGTATTGAATATTCGATCAATCATTTTCAACATCAATATATTAATAACATAAATATTTTGATGATAAATTGAAATAAATAATGGAAAAAATTGCTAACAAACCTAGTATATTGACATCGTTTACTTGAAGAATTTTGCTTCTGAGCAATAGTACTTTTAGACATTTAAAATACACAATTTCGAATAGCAAACTGACAAACAAACCGCCAAAGCAATCTCATGGCAGTAAGTGTTACTTGCCTTCAGAACTTTGATTCGATGTTCGAGTCTGCCAATCATGTTGTTCTTTTTTGTTTGTGATTTGTCACGTTCTTATCAATTATTTTGGTAAAAATTCAAATTGTTTATTGTCAACTTCTATTGTCGTATCTATAACTTAATGCAATAAAAGGGTTGACCCAATTGTTGTTTGTAACAGCGGCTATATTTTCTCTGTTGTTACATGCTTTGTCCACGACAAAAATAAACTAACCAAGTTGTCTAAGTTTGTTTTGATTGAGAAAAACAAGATTTATAACAAACAAAAAAATTAAAAAACAAACCCAAATAAGAAAATTATAATTCATTTTGCTGATAAATAATGTCAATGGACAGAAATTATGATATATTTATTTGTATATACTATTGTTAAAATATAATATTTTTGGGGGGAGGTAACAATTGATATCTTTTATATTTTTATTAAAGCTGATATTTTCATGTGCTCTATCTTCAAAAGGCTATATATACTTCTTATTTTTTATAATTTTATCAATATTAAATTAAATTTTTAATTTTTTAATAAATAAAAAACTTCTAAATAATATTAAATTAAATATAATGTCACTATAGTGTGTAAAACATACACATTATTTTGGAATGTTTTTTTTTCCAAAATAATGGTTTTATTTTTTTTTATTTGACAAAACAAATGTTATAACAATAAAATGCACCTACTTATCTGTATTTACCTCCAATTTTCTCCTGTGCTGATTTCTGGCACTTTATGTCTTAAAATTGGCGAACATCCACTATCCGCTATTTTCAATTGTTTTTCTTTTGAATTGTACAGCAAACTACCCATCTGTAAAAAACACATTCTTTGGGTACATCTTTCAACAGTTACGTTTTTATCTTTTTTATAAAAGTAAGAATAGAACACCATATTATGTACAGTTTGGTCATGTCCCCACAACTTACATTTGTTTGTTTTGATGTTTCTTTCCATCAAATCCAAATACTTCAATATTCTATCAGTCCCTCCAAATATTGTCCCAATGTTGATATTGAGTGATCTGTTATTTCTGTATTCGTTTGCAATTTGATATCCATAAGTCTCCCTCATCCACGTGTACACATGTGACCAATCAAACGTCATACAAGTATTTCCTCTTATTCCACACTCCGGAGTAAAAACCAAATCTTCTTGAGAAAACGTCTGAAAAAAGTCTGCAAAAATAAAAACATCTCTATGATCACTAATTAAAACTCTATCATACTTTTCTTTGTTTTTTTCGATGAATTTTCTGAATGCTGGAATTCTTTTTGTTGCATCGTGGCAACTTGAATATTTTGGGTCGTCATTTATATCCGAATTGACCAATCTTAAGCCAAATTGAGTTGTTATTTTACTAAATTCTTTTGGATAACCTCCCGGAAGAAGAATAACAACTTTATCCGCATTTGGAATTGATGAATTGGATACCGCATAACTTAAAAGAATTTCATTCCGATTTCTGTCCCAGTAATTTTTGTTCTGAAACCCAACTGCTGTCAACCACAGATCTCTTTTATTATTGGGTTTAAATTTAAAAATTTCTTGGCATTTTCCTTTGTAATTAAAATTGCGGAGATCAATTTTTTTGTTGTGAAATTGAGGCTGAATGAATTTATCAACATATAATGATCTGTTCTCTTTGTATTTAATTGATTTTTCTTCTGATTGTGTATTTAACAATTTTGTTGAATTATCTATACCAGTTGTAATATTTAAAGTTATATGAGAGCTCGAACATATTGAGAAAAATAATAAACTTGCTGCAAAGAGATGAACAATTACCACGATCAATAATATATTATTACTTTTCATTTTAACCATATATATTTGATAGATATTTTTCAATTTATACCCATTTAAAAACTTATGGAATAAATTAGTTTTTCAAAAAAATTATCTTTACAAAACAGACAATTGATTATAAAAATACCAAGCATATTTAAATTAAAATCAAATATCAAATCAATTATTTTTTATTAATACACCAATTTAGTAAAACAATTCAGGCCCATTATCTAAATTTATATAGAACTTCTGAAAAATATTTTTAAAAGTTGTAAAAAGTCGTAGTATTAAAAATAAAAATAACAAGAACAAAAAATATAACAATAAATATTAAAGAAAAAATATATTCAATGGTGTTACGACTTTTTATCCACCCACATAATTGACTAAAATTTTTATTATAATGTAAGTTTTGTCATTATTGTAAACATTAGTCTTATGTTTAAACCAATGATGAAAAATCATGTTTTTATGACAATACGATTTGTAATATAGACAATATAAATCGATTATGTATTTGTAATTTTAATAATTGTTTATTAGACCTAAATATTTACAATAATTAAATAAAATATATTGATTAAATAATTTAAATTAAAATGATATAAATTATATTAATAAAAATATTGGTTAAAATTGGATCTAGCAATTTGGATAGTATAATTACACTAACAATAGTTGCATTAATTGGTTGTTAATTTTTTGTAAGATGTTAATATTCAAACAAATAAGTAATACCAACAAAAGTTAAGTCAATTAATTTATAAAGTTTTTACAAATGAATCAATTCTAAAACATTTATATTATCATCAAATGTAATATTAAGTAGTTATACACGTATTAACAATTTAATAGTAAGAGTAATGTAGTCTTCAATTGAGTATTATCTTATTTAATAAAAATGTTTTGTTATATGGCAAAAATAAAAAATATATAATAAAAAAGTATATCATTAATTATTGCTAAATGTTTTTATCAAAATATTGTTTAATCAATGCAACAAAAAGAAAAATCTCAAAAACATTTAAATAATTAATATTTATTGTTTTATAATTTTTCAAATAGTACTACAGTAAAACCTCTCATTAAGAAGACCCCCATTAAGAAAATCCCCTCATTAAGAGATGTTTCAACCAATCAAAATTAAAAACATATTTTGGGGGAAAAAAAGAAAAATAATTACATAACCACTATTAACACTTAAAAAAACACTCCCTGTTAAATGTGTATTCAAATACTCTTTTAATTTTTCGGGAATTGATCACTTATTATTTAATATTATAAATATGGGAAAACAAACTATATTAATAAATTATAAAAACAATCAATTATTTACCAAGTGCAGAAAAATAAAACAAAAAAAACAAAACTTTTGGGTGTTTAAATGATTTGTTGTTGATTCACATCGTCTGTTTAAACCGTTGTTGTTTTGTTTTATTTTCCAAAATCATTAAACAAACTTGTTAACACCACTTATTAAACTCAATGTGTTTCACCAAAATCAGTCAATTACATTGCAATTTTTTATAAAAACAGTCAATGAAAAATATCAAATTTTAGAAATGTAAACTTGAGTTAAAATTCAGTTTTTTAATTTTATGTGGATAGCATGTAATGGTGCTGTTGAGTATTTATAACACGTACTTTGTTGAATTATTTCATTTGTTAAATAATTTAAAAGTATCTATTAGTTTTCAAAATAAAAATCAAACTAATAATATGAAACTGATTAAAAATAAAAATTAAATATTTTTGATGGTCAATGAGAAAAATGGGTTTGTTTGGAAATATTTTAGTGAACTCGCAGAGCTATAATATAAAAAACACACGATGTTGCGATGTATTTCTGAGGGTCGCGGTGAATTGGACGACACGTTCATCACACAGAAGTTGACTTAATAATTCTAAAGGAAAAAAAGATAAACCAAGCACAAATTATGTTAGACTCCTTGTCGTACTTTTTTTATGTGGGTTCGCAAAAAAAATCGCGGTCTTTGTGGTAGATATCTTATACGTTGTCTTTACAAAGTTTGCATTTTTTATACGACTTTAGATAAGAAAAAGGATTTAGCCGATGGCGTATACGTGTTAGAAATTGAAGAAAACAACGACAAGTTTACGTCGGGTTTCAAAGCGACTGTTTCTGGTTTGTCTATAATGAGACGTTGTTTATATGTGACACTACTTGACGATAGTTATGTTTTTTATATTTAACTCCAATTGTGAATTGCTTAGAAATGGGATTTAAAATCGGAAAGCAATATACAATCATGTTACTTAAATATTTGTTTGTTTATCGGGTTTTTTCGTGTGTATTACAATACACATTTACCCTCTTTTTGAATAAGTGAAATTATATTTCAAAACGTAATTATTTCAAAAACATTTTATGCAAAAACATTTTTAAAGAAAAAACGATGTTTTTTTAAGTGTTAAGGAGTTCTATTTTACTGTTTAATCTACTAATGAGAGGTTTTACTGTAGTTTCAAAAGGTTAAAATGTAAAAACTGTTCTGTTTACATACGTGAATAACTGTCCATGTCTCTTGTCTCAGCTTAATATATAGCGACAAAAAGAATTAGGATAAACATACAATTTTCTTTGTGCCATTTTTTAACTAAATATCAGTTTCGTTAATTATTATTTTTAATTATAGACAATAATGTGGTTTTTCTTCTATGGATAAAAAAATAAAATAAAGAGTTCTTAAAACACAAAAAATAAAATTACCAAACATTTAATAATTATGGTTTGTGATATTCTTGTTGTGGTTGTGACAACACCATCAATTTATTAATATTCAGCGATACTTTTTCTATTGTTATCTTTTTTTGTAAATAAAGGTTTGACTTCGAAAAAATGACATTTATTTAATCAGCTTTTTATGATGAAATGCACTTTTAAGTCAGTCATCTATTTTTCTAAAACAAAAAACTTATTAATTCAAACATGGTTCACCAAAGACTAACAATAGGCAGTAGAATTAAAAATTTTTTATTATTTGCCATTTCAGAAGCTACAAAAATAATTTGAAAAAATGGGAAAAAATATTTTCATTTTTTAATAAAAAATTACGAGTTAAATATCTATTTTTAAATTTATTTACAGAATATATATCAAAATGTTTTTCATTAACTTATCATTAACAAGATTAAACAACATTAATACACAATATAAAACGCGAGTATGTTAAATACAAAAATATTATATATTGTTTGCTTTATGTTGCACATTAACGTGTGGTTGTTTATGATTGTAACATATCACTTTAATATCTTTATATAGTTAAATAAATGTTTGTGTGTGGTTATATTCAATTATTTATTCTTATTGTTTATGATAGTGTTGGTTTTGATTTTCAAAGTTCCTGCTTTTATAGTACAGTTATGATAAAAACCAGTGCAACTTAAGCAAAAATGAAGTTACTGAGTTAAATAATTCTAAAAAAAGAAGAATAACATTATTTCTAAAATGTTTTTAAGATTAATTATAAAATTATTAAGAAACTTACATTAAATATGTTATTGTTTTATTGTTTTGTTTATTATAAAAGAAGAATTAAAAACATTAAAAAATTAACAAAGCTATCCATTTACAAATTAAACTAACAACAATCATGATATTGTTGAACGCGGAACATTTGGGGTTAGTCCAAAATTGTTACTGACAGCAAATGAGTGGGTTTGGAATTTAAAGTCCGAAAAATAAAAGTACTACTATGCGTATGTGTTTCTTGGACAATTTCTATGTTATGAATTGAATAGAAAGGTCAGCGGACAAGTGTGTGGCTATAAACAAAAAATAATTCATTCAACCCGACGACTAAGGTTTTAGGTGAAGCTGTAATGATTTTGAAGATCAAAAAATTCTTAAATAACCCAGTTTTTCTTGTGGAATGTCAGACTTTAAAAACCTAGTTTTCGTGTACCTTTTTTTCATTTGTATAGTTCAATTGTTTGTAACTTTTTAATCCTGTTTTTTGCCTGTTATTTCCTTCTTGTTTATGATTAGTAAAAAACGTTTTTTTTCAAAAATGCATAATATCAATCATTTATAAAGGTAAAAATGTTGTTTTGGGAAGACCATCTCTTATCAATTGAGAATTTAAATGCCATAATTTGAACAAAACAAAAAATAGCTATGATGTGTTTACTTTTTATCGAAAAACTTAATTATCATTTCTTTCGCCAAAATGATACCATCTTTTTTACTAACACTTGATAATAAAAATACCACAAATTTTAATTAATTTGTTTGTTTGGTTTTTTAGTCTTCTAGTATTCGAAGTGTTGATTGACCACATATTAAAAGTGATTTGTTGTTCAAATAAACAAATAATAAAAGACTAATCATGTTGGTCTGAATCAGTAATTGGAAATATTGTTTTGTTATAGAAAAAATCAACATAATATAAATCGAAAATCGAGCTCACAAAAGAAACGATATCATGGAGAAATCAATATACAATAAAATGACAAGACATTATTCACTTTAAGTATCATTGTAAAAAATATGAGTTGAACACACAAAAAATAAAGCAAAAGTCCTATTATCTAGATAAGTCTTGATATTATCAAATCTCTATCCTCTTGACTTGACAAGCTTTGGCTGTAAGAAATGTTCTGGCTGTTACAAACAACTGGTTTTTCTCTCTTTTTGTCGTCTCCGTTCTGGTGGACGTTGTTGAACTTGCCTCATTTCACTGAATCTCGCATCTTCGCTTCTAATTGGATTACGTTCTGGTCCGAACACAGGATGAGATACGTGCTCCACCATTGGAATCAAAACACATCTGTTTACATCCTCTTCTGCAACCGGAGACCGAAAAATTCCTGGATATGTCTGACACACAATTCTCGCCTTTTGTGGGACAATGATTGTCTCTTTTTTTGATGGACGGTTTATGTCTGTCTTGTAAGTGATACCACATTGCCGAAAAGCAGAGACAACGTTTTGTATCGTTGTTGCCGCCTGAAATGCAGACAACATTGAGATGAGTCTATTCACAAGACAAATTCCTCTTTTCTCTCTTACCTTCTTTGTAATTGTTTCTCCTTCCACTTCATCTAATTCTTCCTCCTCCACCACTTCCTCCATATTAAATTGTTCCTCAAATACATTTTCCGTGCTTATATTTTCAACATCATCTTCATCTTTGACTACTTGAGTCACATTCTCACAGTACCGTCTTAGTTGGTTCTTACAAGAACCAAAGACACCCACGTCAAGACTTTGCGTCATATGGCTTGAGTGAGGAACAAGAAAGATCGACTCAATGTTATTTTCTTCGCATATTACTCTTAGGTCTTCGTTGACTTGACAACTGCATCCATCTATGATAAAAGCCGCTTTTTCTTTAAAGTCACCGATTGTTTGACGAAGTTCATTGCGTTTTTTTGATTATGTAAGTTAGAACGACATCTCGAAACCACGCCAAAAATATGTCAGTGCTTATAAAGCCATTCTTCGTGTTGTATATTTTTATCGAAGAGTCGTCATATCCGTTGTCATATAATGCAAGATTCACTGTTTTGTTTGGCACAACAGTTCCTGGAGTCAACACATCACCACTCAACGCTATGCATCCTATCAGTGTTGTTCTTCTCCCTGCTCTGCTTAGTCCAATTTTAAGTGTTCTGTGCATTCTTTGTTCTCCCTTGTTGACGTACACTTTCACGGCTTTTCTGTTTGCGAATGGTTGTGTTTCCATCTCATCTTCATTTAAAACAAGTGCTGGATGAAGACCAACTATTCTTTGTAGAGTAACATTGTAAAATTCTTTAATATCTTTTTCTTCCACTTTCACTCTGAAATTTTCGTCGGGTATTCCTAAAACGTATTCAAACAGTTTCAATCCCATTATGTATCTATGGAGATTTGATTTTGACACCATCATTTGAAATTCATTGGTGCAAAATTGGAATACATTAAGACTTGTTACTGCTAAACCGACTTTCCTGTGATCAAAAATATATTTTACAATTGATTCGCGGTTGCTTCTAATTTCACTTGGCCTTCCCGGCTCAAGTACCATTTTGTACACAATCGCGGGAAATTTCATCTTTTCTTTCGAAAGAGTATGTTTGTTAATGTTGAACAATTCACAAACCGTGTTTTCCCAAAGTTTAAGGGATTTGCACACCTCAATACATATACCAATTTGGTATGTCCGATTTTTATTCTCGAGGTCTGGATACCTTTTTATTATTTCTTCAAGCAAAAATTTGGATTGAATAAATGATGGCGCTTCGAAAAAATCTTCATATTTATCAGACATGGGGTCGCCAAGTGTTCTTTGCTCTATGTTATTTTCCATTTCTTCGAAATCCAATCCCTTCATTTTTTCGTGATATTCGGAAGCCATTTATTTGTTTGATTAAAAAGAAAAACCAGTGCTTTTTTATACAAGCACATATAAAAATTATCATAGTAATACAACTAAGGAGAAATTTATTATATTTTTAAAGTAAAAATTACTTTTAACTTTAACATTTGTTCAAAACAAAAAAATAGTTGTAGAGTGTAATATTGAAGAAATATATTGTTGTTGTATATTGACCATTTAAAAATTGCTATAAAAACCATTTTTATTTTAAAGTTTGCACCAAAAAAAACATTTTTTATTTATTTCGCGATATTGTGAAAAATGAAAGAAATGTGCATCGAAAGGGTTTTTGTTTTATTGAAAAGGAATCTTTTTATAAAATCCACCGTCTTCTTTGTTTACTATTTGAAACTTATGGTTTGAAAATGAATCAACTTGTGATTTTCGTGTTGTTTTTAAAACTAGTTTTTAATAATATTTTTTACAAAAAATTATTGAGATTGTCCAAAAAATAAAAATGTACAAAGAAAAAACAAAAAAAATATAAAAGAGTTGCACCATGAAGAAAAAAATAGTTTTATTTTTAGGATTCCTTGTTTTTTTTACTCAGTCACCCCATTTTTGCAAAAGTTGCACGGGGTTTGTCTAAAACTGTATATATTTCAAATGTATATTTTTAGAAAATTTGCACAAATACTGAAATATATTTTTTGCCTCAAATTTCTTTATGATTTAGTTGACTAATTATTTTTTATTGTTAAATAATTTGAAAAACTCTATCGTAATTTATATAACTTGAATATATTTAATAATTGTAATAGTTTTTAAATTTTATTAGTTCAATTATTTTAAATTCTGATAATATATTGTATAATAAACAATGAAAAAATAAACATATATTAACAGTGTTATAATATTCAACAATATATTTATCACAATTATGACACATTTCTGAGACTCACAGCTAAATGCAACTTATTATTTAAGCATAGTTTATTGATATTGGTGTCCTCGAATTTAAAATGTATATATAGTTGAAATTGCAAATCGTCTAAAAATAAACAAAATGTAATTTGCAATCAATAATTGATATTTATATTCTTATAACATCTTGTCTGTTTTATCTTATCGCACCAACATGTAAAGAAAAACTTTATCAACACCATCAGTTTAAATTGATGAAAATGTAATAATTTTAAAGCTCGGAGTTATATTTTTTAGATTCTTTGTTGTAACTTGTTAAGATATTAAAAAATTACAACATTTTATTTTCTAAATGAAAGTGATGAAGTAAACAGAAAAACTTTTTTACAAACTGTTGTTATCAAATTGTAAAAAAATAATAATCAATAAATGTCTCCATGTAATTTTATCATAATAGTTGTGGTGTTATCAAAATATAATTGTATAATTTTATGTGTTGTAATATAAATGATAATAATACGATTATTAATCGAATGTTTGTAAAAAATATCTGGTTTATATATATTTATCAACAAAAATTCTTTGAAAAAAATAACGAACATCGACGTACTTACATAATGAAATAATCAAAAATTGTTTATTTATGATTTTATTTTATTTTCATGAAATATTTCACACATATATTGAAATTAGCATTCAATGTAGATTTCAATTATGACTTAACTTTCATTTTATTTGATTTGCATAACAAAGAAAAGTTGTCTACCACAACCATATCAAATAATCAACAATCAAAAAATAAATGTCATAACAGTCATTATTCATTAAACACACCAACGATTACATGTTTATTTACATTAATGTATATATTTTTTATATACTACAACGTTAAATTAAGTTTATAACTATGATGTGTAAATTATTGGAAACATTGTATGATAAATATTTTTTTAAAAAAAAATATTTTATTCTGCAAATACAACTATTTTTTACTCGAGTAAACTTTTTATAACACCAAAAAATTAAAAATACGGTATAGTATTATTATTAATATATATAAAAAATAAGCATAATGTTCGATTAAATTAAAAATATATAACAATCTATAACAATTAATTTATCTAAATTATTTTTAGAATTTTTTTATTGTTACGGCAATTTTTTTAGTTGTACAGGGGTAAAAGTGGACCTGTAAAAATGAAAGTGGAATGTAAAAACAAAGGTTTCAAAAAAATAATTTTGATTGGTCAATTCCTAAAACCCTTCCTTTTTGTTTTTGTTTTTCAGAAAAATAGCTGAAAAAACAAGGAAAAAAAGACATTTTTTTCGAGAGGTTGACCAAATTTGTAATAATTATTTAACTTTTTATAGCTTTTTAATTGATAATTATATTTAAATTCACACTTTCGAAATATTATAAAAAGCCAATAATTAATTAAACCAAACAATAGAAAAAAAGAGGAAAATAATTATAAAACTGAGCTAGCTTCATGTCCGATGCTGTCTACACAAAGAAACAATTGAATTTAATCAACAAGCCCTTGCGACAAATACACTTGTAAGCCTCTTGTAATTGACCAATCAAAAAGGCTTATTAACTTCGGTTCGAATGTTTGTTGCAATTGTAAGGAAAAGAAATCAAAAATATTTTTTATTGTTATAGCTAAATTATTGGATCACCTCAGAGTAATCAAATTAAACACATTAATGAATGTACATCATATTAAAACATGAATAATAAAATAAATAACCTATAGGTCAGTATTTAATTTTCAGAAAAACATGAACAACAAACTTATATGTTTTCTCAAAAGAATTGTTGATTTGGCAGTTTGGAATTAAAAATACAGGAACACTTTAACTCTAAAAATTGAGTAATAAACGCGATATTAGAAGTGGGTGGACCAAAGTGTTTTACAATAATATAGTTCCTTGAAAAAACAAGTTCATTTCAATTTAATGGGGTTTGGTAAAGAGTTTAAATAACAATATACATTTTTATAGTTTAAATAATAAATTGAAATAATGTATTTTAAAGGTCACTAATGTGTATCGAACCACTATTTTGTTCCCTTAACAAACAAGTATTTAAAAATATTATTTATTTTATAATAATTTTAATTTATTTATTCAATTCATCCAAAAATTGTTGATTGACCATTTTCAATCCGATAAAAAACAAAATTTTGTTAATTAAATTAACTATTCATCGAAAGTTTCTTTTCCAATTCAGTAATTCAGAAACAAAAAACACGAGTTTTTCAAAGTTGCAAATAGACTTCTCTCCTGGAGTTTCAGTCTTGATATCTTACTTCTTGAGATGTTTTAAACGTTTCCCAAAACAGTGTAGCCGACAACATGTGCTTTCCCGCCACTGTCTTTGTTGAATTTTGTCACTTTTGTTGTAATGAAATGAACCTGTAATTGCCTGGACTCCGACGCATAACCAATTCTTCAGTTGCAAGTATTTTATTGAAGAAATGTTTGACTTTTACCCTTACATCCTCATCGTATTTAGTTTCCAAATCTAAACGAGAAATGAATTGTTTTGGAGTAAGAACAGATTCGTCAAGGTTCTCGGACAAATATTTTTGATTGACCACCAATTGATGACATTCTTTCTCAGTAAGAAAATTCTCGTCTTCTTCACAATACAAGAACTTTTATAGTCAGTCTTATCTTCACTTGTTGTGCCGTCGATAACTGTCGGTGATGCTTTTATATAATTATCCAGTGAAATGTTTTCAAAAATGCACTCCTATCTATATTCAAATTTAACTCCGAAAAAATGAGGGACTGTTTCTAAAGAAACCACATGAATATTTTGTTTAGTTTTTTATTTCTTATATTATTTTAGATCGAACGTTTTTAAGTTGAAAATGGTTGATTTTGGTTTTCTTAAAAATATCAATTCAAATCATTCCACATTTATTTTGTCATTTATGAAATTTATGAAAAAAGCCGTTTTTGGTGTAAAAATGCTATTGTTATCTTCCAAACCCTTGTTTTTACATGTCCACTTTCACTCCTGTAAATGATTTTTGAATCTTTTATTTTTAATGCTTTTTTGATATTTTTTTAACAATAAATTAACACGTTTCCTTGTTTCCCTGTTATTTTTTTTATTAGGCTATGTTATTTTTTTTCTTTTTTTGTCATTTGGTCTTTTAAAAAAGACTGTCATGCCAGTTTTATTTTTTCTTAACATTTTTCTGCACAAGGATATTACCCAAACCAACTAACAAATAAGAACTCATTTAAATAAGATATTATATCGAAGATACAATTTTTATAATATTTCGGGAAATCCACAATCGAAGTCCCAAAAAAACCGAAACCATTATTTCCAAGCCGATAAATATTTTCATAAAAAGTCACGAATTACCAGAGTAAAAATTATAATAAATTTATTGAAGTATTTTGAGTAGTAAAAATACCTTGGTACCTCTTGACCGAATTTTCTTATTGACTACTATGAGGGCACATCAAAAACATTTCCACGTTTTCATCTTTTGGTTTTGAAGAAAAGTATTAAACACCATTAAACATGATTTTATACCACTTCTTATGTCATATTTGTAGCACAAGTATCTGGTGTTTATATCTCTTGCCATTATTTTACATACAAAAATATATAAAACTAAAAAACGAATTTAAAATAAAAACAAAAATAGAACATTATTGGTTGATACTACAGTTGGGTAAGCAAACTTTAGCCTGTCAAATGAACCTTAGCCCCACATTAACTAAATAAAAGCTATTATTTTATTAAAAAAATAAACTATTTTTGGTTTATTATATATTATAAAGTATTTTAAAAACATCAATGAGTCCAATATCCAAAAATAACAAAACTATAAATTCAAATACAAAGAGAAGAACTGGACACTTTCTGTGACGCGATCAAAAAAATGTGAAAGAAAACCAAGTTGTGAAACCATTTTCAGCACATCAAATCAGGTCAAAAAGAAAACCATCAATTTCATACGTTGAGATGTTGAAAAACATAAAACGACTTTTTGAACAAAAACTTATCACTAAGGAAACAAAAGAAGTAGCAACTAAATTGGCCAACGATTTGATAATTGAACCTAATCTGTATGAGTTTAAAACTACAATCCAGCAACTAAAATATTTAAAAACATAGACTAAACGATATAATACAATACTGGCTGCTCTTTTCGGAATTCAAAATGGAGCAGTGTCAACCCATATTAAACAACCAAATGTTGAACCAAAACATTTTGCAAAAATCAACGATGAAATGGATATTGCAAATTTAGCATTGTTTAATTACTGCGAATCGAGAAATTTGAGTGTAACACCAACTCTTGTTGATGCAGTTTGCCAGAATATCGATGATATGTTCAAAATGACAAGAAAAGGAATTATTACACACGTTAAAAAATCCACGGTTACTCTACCAGCTTAGCCAAAACAGAAGAAATTGAAAGAGTTTTAACAAATTACAAAAAAATATTGTTGAATTAAATAAATTTTGCTGATAACTTTAATGGTATAATTACATTAATATCATAATTAATTTATAAAATCAAATCAAAATATTATCATAATATACATTCAAAGTAAATGGTTTAATATTAATAAAAAATAGTAAGGCTAAGGTTTAGTTATTCAAAAAATAGCTTTAGGCAAAAACTGTATTATGGTGAAATAAATTAACAGAAAAAAATACACAAAAAATAAAACTCGTTAAAAATATCAACTCTAATTGAACAAACTTAAATTACCATTATAATCGATATGTTTTAACATAATTATTATATAAAAACACATAAAAATATCACCTTGAATCATTAAGATAAAATAATCGTATTAATTTTTAATTTATAATAACAAAGCAAATTGCAATACAGTAGATATATACAAAATACAATAACACCAAATGAATATATCACATAGATGATTTTATAAAAAAATATAAATCAATTTGATGATAACAAACTGTTAATGAGAGTGGGATTTTCGGATGGTCGATAATTTAATCACAACGATTTAAAATCTAAATAATTTGTTGAAATGTAAGAATAAAGTTGTTTGGGGTTCTGGTGTATTAACCCTTTTAGAATCACAGTAATTTACAATAAAATTATCCATTATTAATCAACAAGTTTAATTATATAATAATTCAATTCAAAAAATGATTTCTCATTTTTTAAAAATAATATCTAATTATAAAACATTGTTGTTTATTATAAATTTTAGCTATTGATATGTTGATGTTAATTAAAAATACACGTTAATTGACTATTTACTTGTTTGTTTTTATTATATTTTAATTATATTTATACTATAATAATAGTTCATTGTTTGATTTATTTGATAAATATCTTAAAAGTATTTCCACAACATTCCACAATCAAAATAGACAGTGGTCATACAACTGACAGTCCAATTATTTACTGCACAGTTTCAATATTACATATGTAAGTATTAAATACATAATTATATTGTTTATTCGTTTTTTAAAACCATTTTGTGTCATGGTGTGACGGTTTAGATTATTTTTTGGATTTTTTACTTAAAATCAACGACTCTCATAAAACATCTACAAGACATTGAGTAATGATTGTTCGAATAACAAATCATTGTGAAAGCAACTTAGGAATTCATTTAATACACCACAATAAAATTATATAGTTAAGTGATTATTTGGTAAATAAAATTATGAAGACGATTTTTTATTTATAATTTTAATTTTCAACAACAATATGATATTTAGTTAAACTTTATTGTTGGAATGTGTTTATATCTTGGCAAAAATATGGACTGTTCAATAAAATTATATTTCATAAATTGATGTAACGAATAAATTAATATCAATTATTGGTCCATTTATTCACATTTTAAAAATATCAAAACACGTTTTTCTTGATAAAATAATTTATGGATATGTGAAACTATAATTTAGTATTTGTCTTTTTGTAATAACAATAAAATAAATACGTTTTGTTTTTCAATTGGAAAAGGAAAAAACAAAACCCTCATAAAAAGTTCATAAAAACATATTTTTAGCACAATCTGTTGACTTGAACCATGGTTAGACGAAACCTACATTGACCACCACCACCACCTCTTAAAATAGATTTATTTTTTCTATTTCGAATCATATTCAAATTAAAATTATAGTAA
>NW_004440403.1:15881-19367 GCF_000330505.1 Entamoeba invadens IP1
TTCGACATTTTATTAAGTATTTACACAAAAAAATTGATCAAAATCAATTTTGTGAGTAAAAATTAATTAAATTAATTTTTTTTTGTTTCAAAAAAATCAAATAGTAATATTTTATTATAAAATATAAGAAATGTTATTTCTATTTTCAAAATTGCCGAAACAAAAATTGACAAGTCAAATATTAAGCCAAAATTTCGTGTCTAACTATGATTGTAGTCGACTTTTTTTGCCATGAAAAATTAGTATTTAAAAATGCTGTTAAAACGGGATGTTTTTTATCCAGTTCTTTGGCGTTTTAGATACTAATAATCATGAGTAGATAACAATTACAATATTAAGTAAAATAAAAATTTCTGCTTTATGATATAAAAATACCAACATCATTGTTTTTGTTTTTTTTAAATAAAAAACAAGACGAACTTATAGACAAATGGTAATTAAGTTAGACCGCTACTCGATGATGATTGTTTCAAAATATTTTATTTGTATTTCCAATTTCAAAAACATGGTATTAATATGTAAAAAATTTGAAGAGATTCCACAAATGTTTCATTTCAATCCAATTTCTGTTTCATTTAAAACACAGAAGTGTTTTCCAAATGTTGAGACTCTCCATCTTTATAATGTAAACGACAAATTTCTATCAAAATACAAACAGTACTATGTACATTATACAGTTCCTCTCTCTAAATATTACAATTTAATTAAAGGCCGACATGTTATATGTCCTTTTAAAACTTATTCTTGTAAAGACATTTACAGCTATTCTTATAAAGACAACTGTTTTTACAGACGAAGCATTTAAAGGCGATCATGAAAATATCATTACAATGGACTGCACAAACATAATAAAATTTGGACTTTGTTGTTTTATGTGCAACAATTCATTAGTTGCAATAACACTGTCGTGTAATTTGCGTGAAATTCCAGACAACTGTTTCCGAAGTTGTAATAAACTTAAAGAAATTAATTTGGAACACATTAGAGTGTTTGGGGAGAAATGTTTTGCGTACTGCAAAAGTCTAAGTGCTATTACTTTGGGAACAAACATCATTAAAACCGCGAAAAATGCATTTGTATGTGTAACTTCAATTCAAAATGTTACTGCTCCCAAAGTCAAGAAAGTTGAATTTGATGTAACAGCATCTTCCTCGAAGGCATTTCTTGATATAAAACATAAAATTACAACAACACAATATGATATAAACAACAATATTTTGCCAGACTTTTTATCGGACGAAATTGATTGTTATTCGTTTAATAATAGGAGCGGACTATCCGATATAAATCTTGCGACTACTGTCACTTGCATTGCTGACAATTCGTTCTCAAGTTGTGATATAGAACGACTTGATTTGTCGCATGTAACGCATTTTGGATCTCAACGGAACATGACGCGTCTAACTGCAATAACATTAAATAGTCATGTCACAATAAACAATTTATACGAATTTACTGGACTGAAGAAAATAGATGCTATTAACACCAAAAAGATAAACGTAAAGGCTGCGTGTTGGATGAAAGAAATGTTAGACAAGAAAAGTCTTGAAGTTAATGAGTTTTGTTACACTCAACAAGATGTGGACTATTTTAAAGGTATAATCCCTTCGAATTACACAAACTTGAAAAACATATTATTATACATTAATTTCGAAAAATACAAAGTTGAAGAAATTGTTATTCCAGAAGGAATTACTTCCATGAGTTTTTATAGTTATCAAACAAATAAAAATCTGAGAAAATTTGTATTTCCAAAGACTCTTATATATTCTAGTGTTTCTCATATCATACATTCGAGTCTTGAAGAACTTTGTATCATCCCAAGTCCACACTTAAAAATATCAAATTGTGACAAACTCACATCAGTTACTTTTCTTAGCCAAGATGTCACAAACTTTCGGATGTTTGACAATTGTTTTAATATCAAAAACATCGAATTTCCCGATATTCGATCCAATTTCGTTTTCAAAGGAAGTATCGATTACACTATTTACAAAGCATTAAAAAATAAATACTCTTTTGAGGGTGATGTTGTACTTTATTCAATTGATCCAAAATGGATCGACATAAACAATGTTTTGAAAATTCCAAATGATGTCAATGTGATTGAGGTGTATAATTTTGGATTAACCAATTTAGAAGAAATTTGGATGGGTGATAATGTAAAGTCAATCAGTTTATATTATTGTCGTGAAAACACAAATTTAAAGCGCGTGAGAAACATAAAAAGATCCGTTGAAATTCGAAAATATGACAATTTTATATTAAAACATGATGTCTTAATTGATTACATTGATTAAAATTCAAAATTTGAATTTTATTATGGTTTTGAACGCATTATAAAATTTATTATGTTATTCAAAAAAAATAAATCGTTTTTTTACAAATTATAAACATACTTTTCATTTTATTGTATATTTATAAGTAGAGCAGTGTTTAACAATTATGGTAAATATGTAATAAAATATGTACTATGTATTTGATTATTTAAATATAAAGTTTAAGTTCATATCAAAAGTGTTTATTATTTAATTAAAAATCTTTTTATTTTTAAAAAATAATTATATATATTTTATATATATATAAATTCATTCTGAACAAGTGTGCAACTTTATTTTTTCTTTGTTTTTTACTCACAACAAAGGTGAAACTCTATTTTTCAACAATAACAAAAACAATAACAAAAAGTTGAATTAGGTTATAAATCAACATAAAATATAACTCGATATTAAATAATAAGTTTAACTGCTTGTTCTAATAAAAAACATAAAAATCCAGAATACCAATTGTCATACAGAACGAATAAAACAGTGTAGTATATTGATTGTGGATGGCGCAAATGCTAAACATCTTGTTTATAAAACGAAAATAATGAGACAAGTTACTTAATGTCATACAAAGACTTTCTTGCTGCAAAAATACGATAAACACGAGACTGTTGAATAGTGCAACCCAAAAAACTATTGAGAAAAATTGTGCAACTTCAGTTATAGTTTATTTATGGTATTATAATTATAGTAATAGTTTTAAAGAAATTTGTTTGTGTTTTCTTCAGAGGTTTCCAAAATTCAATTCTAATTACCCACGTCACCACATTTTTACAATAAAATTTTAATTAATTTATTAAAATTTGATGGTATAAAAAACTTTACTATTACAAATTATTACAATATTTTCAATTTGCTTTTTATTTGTTATAACTGTAAAAACTACTATTATTTAAACCAAAGAAAACAAAAATGAAAATACACATATAAAACACAATCAAATTACCAAATCAGCTTAAAGTTCAATTTAAAAAAATAAATCAAAGAAAAAATAATAATCACCATAAAAAACAACAAAACTAAAAATTGACTTAATTCACCATTTAAAAAAACTAATAAATCAAAATGTCTAGTTTAATGGAACAAAGAAAAAGACGAATTTCTTGGGTCTCTGATAGACTGTTAGTTCCTGTAAATGACAAGTCTTTTAAATGTTTAT
>NW_004440403.1:19467-22067 GCF_000330505.1 Entamoeba invadens IP1
ATAACTGGTATAACTAAACTACCAGAGTGTATGGCTATTTATGGTAACGAACTCGAAATAATTAAAAATGAAAATGATATTGAATTGATTCGAGAAGAACTAATGGATTTGAAAGGATCGAATGATGAAGAACTTTTTCTTGACCTTTACGACTATAGAAGTTTGGTCTCCAAAAACACCCCCTGCTTTTGGAAGCACTATTGTTATGTTGTTCGTTAAATTTTACTTCTACTTTATGTGAGTCGGCATTTAGTCGTCTCAAGTTGTACTTTAGACCACGAATGGGAATTGATGCAGTTGAAAGGATGATGTTGTTAACACATGATAAAGCGCTTAAAAAAACAGAAATTGTAGTTGATGATCTCGTCTTTAAAAATGAAGCAGTGGATGTTCTTTGAAAATGGCTATTGAATGTATTTATTGATAAAATGTATTCAGTGAATAAATGTGATATTAAATAAAGAACACGTTTGATAAGTTAATTGCTGTTTTTTCAAAAAAAAATTACCAATTTACAATTTTGCCATCATTCAAAAAACAAAAACCAAAAACAATTATTTGTATTTTCATAGATATGTTTTTTATTGAAGTATTTTTTGTTTCTTTTTTTGTTTATATCAAATTTATGTTTTTGCAAAAGATTTGTACCAAATGAAATTATTGCCGAAAAAATAATTTGAAACCTTTTTACGTTTATTTTAAACAAAAAAATACAAAAAGACAGTTTTATAATCTTTTTGTAATTAATTGACAAATCAACACAATTAATACCAAAATTTTCTCTAATTACTTTTAAGCTGATTTTGGAAATTTCTGGTTTTCTTGTTTTGTTTTATAAAAATATATAATTTTTTATTATAATTATACTATAAACAAAGTTGCACTGACACGTCAAAGTTGCACGGTTTTAAGAATGACTTTATATAAACTATTTATGTAATACAAAATTATACAATTAAATTTGGTTTATACTATTAATAGTATAAATAACTTTAAAGATATAATAATTTGACATAATAGTGTTAGTGAATTTATTAGTGTGGTTTTGGTTTGGGAGAATTATCTCTCTTCTTTCTTCTAAAAGACTGTTTAAAGCTTGTGTATTTTCTTCCGAGCCGAGAAACGGGTTTGGGAGAAGAAACTGGTAATGTCGAAGATGTAGCTCCTTGTTCAAAAGAACCATCATCATCTGTAGCTGCTCTTCGATGCTCCAAAGCTGTGCTTGTTTTTATAAATCTTTCCTCGTAAATTAAAGATACTGATAATGCATTTGGTAAAGACTGTAATTTGTCTCGTAAATTGACTAGAAAGGCAGAAAGTAGTCTTTTGCAATCTCTTGAAACTTGTTCATCTCTGAGAAAGGGGGTTGGTTTAAATAAAACGACCATCTTTAGTTGTAATCCAAGAAACCGTCTTAATGATTCCATACAATCAAAGGCTACATGTTTAATATTTTGTTGAGACTGAGATAAAGTTGGTAACACTTTTTCAAAAAGTGGATTGAGTTGATCCCACCATTTACTCATCACATTAAATAATATTGTTTCATAACTTCTGGAAAGTAATAAAGAGTAGAATCTTTTCATAAAAATAACAAAGTCTGGACCTTCTAAATGCTGGTTTGATGTATATACCCTCATTAAATCCAGTTTTTTATTTCAATTGAAATTAAAAGTACAACATCTTGTATAAAATCTGTATCAACATTTCCAGAATATTGTTTAACAAAATATATTAATTTTTCAAGATTTAAAACCATGGGTCTTATTTCACTTTGAGTTTCTATAATGATAGTTTGTGTGTTTTTTATGATTCCCCATCCAAAAGCACCTTCCTCTTGTTGTGGTTTCTGTTCTGGTTGTGATAAACAGAGGATAAATAAACACGTGAACAAAACAACATTCATTATATTTAAAAAATCAAGATCATGGTAAAACTTTTAGGTTGAAAATAAAAGTTTTGTTAAGTTGTCAACTTTTTTCGTGCTTTTTGTTTTATTTAATATTATTATTTTTGTTTTCGTTTGTTGTTATAATTAGAATTAAAAAAACAAAAACCTTTTGCAATGACCACTTAAAATGAAACAAACCTATATACACAATTGGTCTTTTTTAATCACCTTTAAAATATCAAACGTTGTTATTTTTTTGCAAAAAAAACTATTTAAAACGTTTTTTATTATAATCAAATATAACATCTTTTAAATAATATTTTGTTTTCTTTATTTAAATAATATTTTGTTTTCTTTATTTTTGTTTAAAAACTATTTTTTATGTATAACAATAATTTTTTGACGTATTAACAATTTTATGGTCATTTTTGAATTTATATAATGTTAACTTAAAAATTGGTTAAATTTTTAAGTTTAAATGAAAAAATTGATATTTCTTCATTATCAATTTGAAAAAAATTTGTCTTCAAAAGTGTAAAGTTAATTTTTGTTGAATAAATTATAAAATATATTAACCTCAGGAAGTAGGAACTGGAAAAAATAATAAAAATTATAGGATTTGAATTTACATTCACTTTTTTTAATTATGAAAAAAACAGATGTTGATTATACATGATTAACATAAAAATTAACTATTTAATGTTAATTA
>NW_004440403.1:22167-23779 GCF_000330505.1 Entamoeba invadens IP1
TGAAACTATATAAAAAACAATTATAGTAACTAAACTAAACAAATAGTTATGAAAATGGTAATTAAAGAGCAACGAAAAACTCTCAAATATCACTCGTTTGTTCTCACAACAAACGAGGTTAACTGCACACTATGTTTGTCCAATTCATAAATTTACAGTGTTATAACTTTAACATATAAATTATAATATCTATTTTAATTTGGTATATAATTTCCAACACCTTCCGAAGTTGGTTTTATTACTTCTGTATAGGAATAGTCAGAATGTCAAATTAGAATACGATAAAGGCGCCGTCAAGTTCTTCTTAGTCATCAAATTAATTACAAATGAGTCTGTGCAATACTTAGAGAGTCTTAATAGCCATAGTGGACAGAATTTTTAATGTTATTATAGTCTGACAACACTATAAGTATATTTGTTATAAAATAACAATTCGAAGTTAAAAGTTTAAAGGTAATAACGTCAGAAATAATGTTAATAGTTGTCTGGGGTTCTGTAGGGGTCTTGTTTATTGTTAACTGTACAAGTATAAACAGTGATAGTTATTATGGTACTTCTGTAATGTAATAAGATATTGAAGTGGATTTATGGTGTTGGACTTCTCCTTTTTAAGTATTTCTTTTGTACTTATAGCGAATTTGACAAACCTTACTTCTAGGAGTTACGATGACTTAAGTCTCGAACAAATTCATCTAAATTGGATGAAGCGATCTAATTCCAATTAACTCTTTCATTTGAATGTTTTTGGGTTTAATTGTTTGTAAATTATAATAAATGTATTTATTTTATTGAAATTGAACTTGCCACAAAACAAACTGCTCTTTTTAACAATATTTTAAAAAATTGTTTTAAAACAGTTTAAATAATTTGGAATTAACACTTTAAATAACATTGAACAAAAATCAAGTGGTCTAAAAATCGGGAAATCTCGAGTTTATTAAATAAATTTCCGTTTTTTTAGAGTTTATATTATGTGCATTCACAATACACAAGCCAATAAGGGAAAATCATCAAAAATTGGATTAATATCCCTGTAAGAACAGGCCAAAACGAAAACAAAGGATGTTATTTTAAGTGTTAGTTTTGGTTATATTTTGAATAATTAAATTTTAAAGTACATTTTTAAAAAAATAAAATAAACTTTACAATAGTTATCATCAGAAAAATGGTAATTGAAGTCAGAAGAAAGATCTGATGATGTTGAAGTGCTCGAAGATTGTGTATGTTTAGCGTTGGATTGCGACGAATACGAGGAAGTAGATGAGCCCAATGAACTCGAAGAAGAGCTGCTTGACATTTTTTGTTGAATTGGATTTTTAGAAGTCTTTTTGAAAGTAAAAATCGTTTTTTTTATAAATATAGACAAACATTGAATACAACTAAATATAATTTAATTCTTTTAATTGTCCAAACAAAAAAGAATAATTGTTGTTATCTTTATTTTCAATTATTGTATCATTATCAAGAGTGGTTAAAATGGTTTTTTGAGAATGTAATAAACAATAAATGGTGATCAACTAAAAAGGTTTCAACTATAAATTATTATACAATTATTTCAAATTGTCTTTTTCTTTTTTTAAAAAGTTGAATTTAATGAAAAATAATCATAACA
>NW_004440403.1:23879-27427 GCF_000330505.1 Entamoeba invadens IP1
GTTGACATTTCAATGAATAATTTCTCGAAAGCATCGTGTATTTCTTCTTTTGGTAGAAAAGGTAGTCCAAATAGTCGCCGTACCCATAGATGTAATTTGGCATTTTCTATATATTCTTTAGAAAGACCCTTTTTGCCCAACATTCTAAACACCGCTTGATTTAAATGAAACAAGCATAATTTAATGTTTGCTCCCAATACTTTACTAAATGCGTTCAATGCTGAAATCTGACAATCACAGTGTACAATTTTAACATTGATTAAAAAGGGCTTTAGTACTTTAAGAGCACGAACAAATGTTTCTTCTGTATCATTTGGAAGTAATAGAAATGCAATTGGATAACATGTGTTATCAATAAGAGAGTGTAACGTATACAAACATGTAATTGTGTTTGGAGTAATTCGATATGTTCCATCACCAAACACTTCTTCTGACTTGGAGGCGATGTGCCGTTGTGTACAAGAAGAAAAAATAAAAAATCTGGAGAGTGTTTGAGTTTCAGTGAAAGAATCATAAAACAAAAAAGTATTATCTGGATTAGACTCATTTTGAGGTATCAATGTGGTTTTCAAAACTTCCGTGAAATTGATATCTTCAATTGTTTGGGGGTTACTTCCAAGAAGTCTTTCTTGTAGTCTGGTTATATATTTATTAATTGATCTATGGTCTTTTATTGACATGTTTGAACAAAAATCGTGTGTCATGACTCTTTTTGTTATTTCATGTGGAGTATCACTTAGACCTTTAACAAATTCTATATCTGCGGCTTCTCTTCGACATCTTGACAAAAATAAACGTTCGTGATCAAAAATACAAGTATGATTTCCAACAATATAATAATCATTATCTTTTACATGTACTGTTACACTACAGTTATTTCAGCACATTCAAAAACAATATCATTTTTCGATTTGTCCCATTTGGCACGTTGAAAGAAACAAATTTTTTCAATACACAATAATGGATGTCGCTTTGGGTTATCATTGAGTTCTTTAAAGAAGCGAAGAGGTTCTTTCGTCATTTGAAATAAATCTGAATAAATTAATTGTAAATGTATTAAATAAACAAAATTTTATATAAAATATGATTATAAATATATAAATGTATAATTGTAAAAATAGAGTTTAATTTGAAATATTAATTTGGTTCAAACATCTTGAAATCTAAAATGCATTCAAACATTGACACCAAAATAATTATCAAAAATAAAATATCTTTTATTAAAATTGATAGTATTTATTTTCAATTATTAGCATTGTACTTACAATACCCCATATATAATATATTATTAAATAATTGTTTAGCTGGAAGTACAAAATATGAAAAGATTAATTTTTCTTTTTATAGATGTTTTATTTCTGAAAAAAATCTTTTATTCTTATTATTTTTGTATAAATTAATCAACACAAATGATATAAAATTGTAATTTCAGATATTTTATATAAATTTCAATTTAATTTTAATTAATTTAATTTAAAAAAATATGTAAAATGCACACAAATTATACCAATAAATTATATTTTTATAATTTCTATTTTTATTCAAACGTATGTTTGTTTTGTATTTTACAATTTTACAATATTAATAACATTGTTTTCTAATTATACAATAAAAATAATATTTATAGAAAATATATATTTTATTGTTATAAATACAAAATATTTTGAGGGTTTCTACAAATGTCTTAGTTGATAATTGTCAAAGTTGACAAATGTCTTGTAATCCTGTGCACATGATACAATTTTCATGCATACATTACACTTGGTTGTATCAACTTTAAAAAAACATCAGCACGAGTATCAACACAATTCATTGTTCCCTTTTCCAACAATTCCAGAGTAACACATTCTGTACAATCTTTGTCGTTTGTGCATTTGTTGCACCCTTCCATACACTTCTTGCATGTTTTATCAACTTTGTAATACATTGCAAGGCACTTTGTTTTGGAACATTTTTTTGGTGTCATCTATCAAGAAAGAATCATCATTACAGACTGAACAGTGTTTTCATCGGTAAAAGTCTTGCAATTTGCAGTGCAAGAAGTACACACTTTGTCTTTAGCAAAGTACATATCAGGGCATGTAGTTTTGCATCCAGTTTTATCAGGTTGCAGATTGTCAGACGAGCAAGTGGTGCAATCATTACTAGCAGTGCAAGTCGCGCAATTTGTCATTGTTGTTGAACATGATTCACAAACATCACCTTTCATGTAGTATCCACTTTTATATGTTAAACATTTTGTTGAATCACAAGTCACACAATTTTAGCAGAGTCATATATTTAACAAGTTGTACCATCTAAAAAATAAAGACTTTTGCGACAACTATTTTCTTGTTTGTAACATACAAATAAAATTTACTTGCCAATAATGTGTTTTGTTCAAAATAGTTATTATCAAATTTTGGAGCGCAAATGATACTTTTGTTCTCAGCTTTTTGCGTTAAAAGTATTCGTAATTCACGGCATAAAGCACATTTATTCAAATCGACTCGATTTATTTTGTCCTTCAAAGTGACTTCTGTAAAATGTTTAAAATTTTCAAGTGAAATTGGTGCATATATATTTTCAATTGAAAGTATATGTGTAATTGAGTCAAATGAAACCCAATTGCCATTTCGTGTAAAAACAGTGTTGTAATACTTTTTGGGTAAAATCACTTCACATTTTAAATTTGAATAACACACAACTTTGATAGACTCAAGCCATTTGAAATTCGGAAAGTCAAATTTATGTGATCCACATAATATGAAAATGGTTTTAACACTTTCAAAACAAATGCAAAAGTCAAAAAATACTTTTGCTTGTTTTTGGTGACAAATTAAAAATCAATAAGCTTTGAGTTTGGGCGGAAAAGTATTCTTTTTTATCAGTCTTTTTGAGTATAATGTTACCTCAATTTTAATATTTTTAATGTCCGGTAATTTGACATGTTTCATATCAATTTAACATGTTTCAATATCACTGAAATTAATTTTGTAAAACTCTCTTTTGTAAATTTTATCGGCAATCTGGTGTTCAAAATCAACTCAATATTTTGGAATACAATACCTTTATAATTAAGATGTTCCAATGTGTTTTCTTCAATTGATAATTTGAGTTTCGACGCTTTTAAATATCTGTATTTATATATCACATCTTTTACAATGAATTTCATCTGAAACTTCGACACTCTGCTTTGAAATATGTTATATTTAGTTTTATCAGTGTTTATAATTATTTTAAACATTATTTGTCGACAATTTTTTTGCACATGTTTCTAATGCATCTTTTTCATTACAAGTTAATTTGTTGTTGTAAAATATTATTTTTGTGATAAATTGCAAATTTGGATTATCCACAATGTTAAGAAAGTCAGAAGGAATAAAAAAGTCAACTATGACTACTTTTCTGACGTTGTGCAATCGATACAAATCACAAAGACACCCAAATATTTCAACGCAAATATTTTTCACTTGAAATTTTTATGAATTGCATTTTTATTTTTTTAGAAAGAATATAGTTGTTTTTTGATTTATTTTTTTGAAATTTTATTGTTGTTTTCTTGAGTA
>NW_004440403.1:27527-31364 GCF_000330505.1 Entamoeba invadens IP1
AACTTTGCCTTTTATTATTTTAATAATTATTATTAATTATTTATTTTGAAATAAACCAAATCTATAAAAAATAAAATATGGTACAATTAGAAACGGTTTATATGATGAATGTTGTTTTATATTTCCGTCTTTCGGATTTAAAAAATTTTATATTCGTTTCCAAAAAGACATCCAAATGTTGTTCATCACTCTACACCAATCCATGGTCTAATGAACTTTCTACTGAAAAATCATTAACACTTATCCAAAAGTATTTTCCCACAATTGAGACTTTAAACATCCCAAATAAACTTGTTGACGATATACCAAATACTTTCAATAAATTTGTCTTGATTAACAATTTTTTGGACAACAATTCATATTATTATCAACAAACAAATACACAACAATACATATGTTCAACTGTATTATTATTGGATTAAAATGATATTAATTGGATTAAAAAGTATAATAATCACGATACCATTTATGTCACTAAAATAGTGATGAATGGTTTTACAATAAATGCCATCAAATCAGGTGTATGGAGTGGATTCCCAAACTTAAAAATAGTCAAAATTCAACATTACAAATCATTTACTAAATTACTAAATTTAATTAACACATTGAAAAGTAAAAAGATCCCACACAACATTCAAGTAATTATCGATATAAATTATAATTATATCAATATTAAACATTTTTATGTAGACGACTTTAATTTACAAAAATTAGTTGCGTTGTTACCAATGAATTATTCACTCAATGTTAAATGGACGTATTGCAACTTCATATTTTCTAAAAAATTTTCAAACAATTATTTCGATTTTGAACATTCACAAAAAGATTTTGATCATTTATATTTTAAAAGTCCCGTCAATTTTATTACTAATGGCGACTATTCACATTTTACAAATGTAATAAATGCACATATTTATGCAACGCGTGTTGTTCTGCCACAAACGGTGGAGGAAATAACACTACATGGTGATAACACTAACATTGTTAACATTAAACATCTTCCAAAATTGACTAAAATTACAAAAACCAACTCAGCAAAACTTCCACTCTGTTTGTTTGACAAATTGTCTTTTAAAAATTTTAAAATAAAAAATGTGAGTTTTTTGTTGTTGCTGTTGTTCCCATTGTTTACAATATCCAAATTTTTATATTTGTGGTACACACAAAACTTGACTTCTGCGATACTATCTTCCAAAGTAGAGAGCGTTTATACAACTGAATTTGCGTTGTTGGGATGTTTGCTCGTATTTGTATTTATGGGAATATATAATATCGTTACAAAAAGAAAACATTATTTGGTAATTACATTTGTATATTCATTTGTTTGTCTTTATGTCATATGGTTATTTGTCGTGTTTTACAACAACCAACAATTTGTAAATAATCTGTATGTTATTGGCATCTATTCATTTTCACTCTCAACTATGTCTTATTTCTTAGCAAAATACTTATTTTTTGTATACAATGGAAATGTTTTTTCATTATATGAAGTTGTGTACTATTACACAAAAACAAAAATAGCAGCAGTGCTATGTTATAGTTTTGATGAAAAAATTGAATCACTAATTTCTTTGTTTTTCTTCTTCGGAGCTTTTGCTTTGTTTTGTTTTCAATTATTGTTCTATACAAGTTGGTTCAATTACATGCCACTTTTTGCAATTTTATTTGTGTGGTGGTATATGTTGATGTTATGTATTGGATATATTTTTTGGTTATTTGAAAATAAATGAAAGTTATTAGTTTTTTTATATCATAAAAAATAAAAAATTGTTTAAAACATAATAAAAAATATTTTAATGTTTAATAAGTTGAGATATAAGAAATAATACATCTATTAGTATATTTAAAATAATAAATAGAGCGTCATACATTATCAAAATTAACATAAAAATTGAAAAAATTAAAAAACAGTGATATATATTTTAGTTATATTTATAATGTGTAATTATTTTAATTGTTAAAATGTAATTGAATTAAAAATTACTCCATATTTTTTTGTTCCAATTAATGATATTCATAAATATCACAAATCTAATCAGTTTCAGTGAAAATAAAATCAATGTTAGGTATGTTTTTGGTTGAAAATTCAAAATACATAACAGCTTTTTTCATTGAGAGTTTAACTCCCTTTTCATTTTTATTTTATTTCTAGAAATATTAGTATCTCATAAATCACTCTTAAACTTAACCGATAAAATAAATGCACAAAAAATGTCAACTTTTTTTTACATATCTTACTCACTAATCAAAATACAAGTACTTATAGTTGATTAAAAAATGCAGATCAAGAACAAAAAACAAACACTGCATGGAGAAGTATTGAAAAAATAAATATGTAATACATTCATTTTGTCTGCTATACCATCGACCATGTAGATTTAAACTTTAACACCAAATAATTTGGAAAAACTGTGGTTTTCAGAAGTCGAAACTAAAACATTACAACACATTTCCGATTTATGCAAAAAAACAAAAATATACACATAGACATGGTCAAATACATATTTCTAATATATTATAAGAATTGATTGTTATTTTATAATTCAATTTATCGACAAATTTGATTTATTTTATCCAACTTTAAAATAATTCTATTTTGACTTGTACTATTAACACTTAAAATAACGCCCTTATTTTTGTTTTGGCCTGTTTTTACAGGGATATTAATCAAATTTTTGATGGTTTTCCTTTTTTTGACTTGTGTATAGTTTATTTACAAAATACTAACTCTAAAAAAAACGGAAATTTATTTAATAAACTCGAGAGTTCCCCGATTTTTAGACCACTTGAATTTTGTTCAATGTTATTTAAAGTGTTAATTGGGATATTTTTAACAAAAAATAACCACGACAATATATATAGTCGGATTTAAATAAACAACAACACTTTTTTCTATAGTAGTATTGGTTTGTTGAAAGTTTAGTACGTCGGCGCGTTGAATACGAAAATTTGTTTATCTATAACAAAAAATATTAAAATGTAAAAGTAATTTAAATTACTTTTCAGCAAAGAAAACGGCACTCCCCTTTTCTTCATATTCTTTTTTCGAAACGTACTTTGTAAAAGAAAGAGATCCTATAACTTTAGCATGTTCAAAATTTTTGTCTATATCGGATTCGGCTTTGACAAAAAGTTCACCATATGTATTATCATATGGTGCGAGTTTATTAATTTCAATGTTTATTCTTTCTTTAAATCCATCAAAACGTTTCCACCAGAACAAAATATACTTCTAAAAAGATATTTTTGCTGATTTTCTGGGAATTGATTGATAGTGTTAACTATAATATTTTGAATAGACTCTTTGCCTTTTCCGAGCTCATAGTTTTGTGGATTGAATATAATTTCTGGTGCTTTATATTTGTCTTTACCCAACTCAATCATCGTTCCATCATTTAATTCATAACTCTTATTTACTTCTTCATCACTTAAACTTCTTTCTTCCTCAATGTCTTCAGCAACATAACAATAACACAGCTTAATATAATTTGCTGTATTGTTTAATTCGATTGGATTACAATCACGCAAAGATGGACATTTTGCAATCAACCTTTTTTAAAGTTCCTGTGTGACAGTAGAGCCACCAAAATTAATCAGAGAACTTTGTTTATAATCTACGATATACCTATAATCATCTTTCCCGTCATCATGAAAAGGCACTATTCGAAGCATTGAATCCCTAAAATGGACAACAACACCTTCATCGATTAACAAACACTTTTCTTCTAAAATTGCTGGTCGTTCAATGTAAAGATCTGAAACGTTCATTTTTTCAAGGCAACTTCAGACATAAAAGTTCTCACATTGTCCGAATCAAAAAGTCTTCTGTAAGCATCA
>NW_004440403.1:31464-33926 GCF_000330505.1 Entamoeba invadens IP1
TTTTTATCATTAAGTCTCCCATCTACAAATGGTCGAACTACATTCATTTCCCTTGCCAGAAATTCAGTTTTACTACCAACTATATCATTTTTTCTTCTCCAGGATCAAATGCCACCACATTAGCCGTTTTAAAATCCGGACTTTCTTTTTCTGAGTTTGAGAACCCAGCTTTAACCATATAAGACCCATTGTCAATAATTATTACAGGAATTTCTTCTTCAGTATTAAAAACAGACATTGTTGTTTACAAAACTAATTTAAGTTTTTATATAACAAATAATTACACAACGTGTATTTATACGTATTATATGAATATTATCATTGTTTTTTATAATAATTATGGTGGCCTGATATTTGATTCCGGACAATTGATTCCTTTGTGTTTTATTTGGACAATTGATTCTTGTGATTATTTGGTTATTAACAATGCTACAAATCGGGTTTTTATTTTTATATTAGTGTTTTTGATGGACATTTGATTCCCGAATAATAATATCAAAATGAAATAACGAATTGTTATTAAGTTAATTTTCATATAAATAATCGGGTTTGATTAACAATTTTGTTTTCTATGGACAATTAATTCCACGTGGATGATAATCATGTTATTTATTTAAAAAAATACAACTGATTTGATATATTTATTGATGTTACCTTGCTATAGATTTCAACAACCATTCATGCCAATATATCCATGCAATTATTCCATTTGTCAACAATATCAACAACAACTACCATTTATGCAACTTTATCCATATCAACCACATTTTTACAACTTACCAAACCAACACATTGGATCAACGGAGCAACATCTTCAGTTAACTAATATTCCACTAACATCATTTACACAAAATGTCACAAATGATATAAATACAAATAATTATCTGAAGTTGTTAACAAAAATAAAATTGTTGAATTCAAAAATTTCAGGTAGAAAAATACCAATAATTGATGACTTTGTGTTTCATAGAACTGGACGTTCTTTTTTAAATTACAAGTTTAAAGATATTCATTGTGATGTATCAATTAAAATAGTTGAATTCGATGGTCCAATTAATAATATTACAACTTTTAAATCTTACATTTTCACTTCATACAATCAAATACATTCACACCAATCTCACGATGCAGAAGCAAAAAACGAAGCAAAAGAAAGATTAATTGAAACTGCTTCACTAATTGAAAAGCGGTTTGTTTCAAGTTCAAAAGCACTTGAAGATAAAGATTTTTCTATGTACAGTAAAAGAGAAAGTACAACTTTAAGGGAATTTAGAAGATTAAGACAAAAAATGTTTACCAATTGTGACTTTAAATCACACCCATTATACAATGATTATTTAATTAAGGAAGATCCAGATTTTGCTGTATTTGTAAATAAAAATAAAGTTAACAAAATTAATGATTTTGAATTGTTGTTCATGGATGGTACATTTAGCACTGCACCCAAAATTTTTTATCAAATGTACACTATAAACTGTATGTTGAAAAATGGAGAACATTTTACTTTGGTTCATGCTTTACTCGTTGGAAAAACAGAATCATTATTCAAAAAATGTTTAATTGTATTAATGATTACTGGAAAAATAACAATGGGTATGTTTTATTCAAAAATGGTGTTGTTGTGATGATTGATTTTGAAAAGGCAGTTCAAAATGCACTTGAATACTTTGGCTGTATAACAAAGGGGTGCTATTTTCACTTGTGTCAATCTCTTTGGAGAAAAGTCAACACTTTGGGACTTTCGAGCCGTTTTAAAGAAGATCAACAATTTTATAATATTGTTAAATCTCTTATGTGTTTGGCTTTTTTGCCAGTTGAAGATGTTAGTGGCGTTTTCGAGAACATGAAAAAAGATTGCACAGATTTGGAGTTACTCAAAGTTTACAACTATTACGAACAAACTTGGCTTGGGAATGTTTTTCCAAAAGAAATGTGGAACCAATATTGTTGTAAAACAAGAACAAACAATATATGTGAAAGTTTTCACTCTGTATTTGCAAAACGATTAGAACACAAACATCCAAGTGAAGTTGAATGGCTTGATAAAATTATTAAAATAGAAACAAAAGAAAATGAACAATTTAAAAACATGCTTGATGGAGTGTTTAAAAGAAAAAGATCACAAAATGTATCAAGAAATACACTTATAGAAAATTTAACATATAACTTTACCAACAAATTAATTACAACTCAACAATTTATATCGAAACTTTGCAACATTAATTACTTGTTGAGATCTTCTTATTTTGAAATGGTTCCCCAAAACGAAAACAAGATTAATGAATTAATAAAAACACCAATTACACAACCAACGGAATTGGACGTTGAAAAAGACAATCGTGTTTGTATTGACAATGAAAAAATAAAACATGTGATCGAAGATGTTACAAATATAGACATTAAAAATTGTGAAGTCATGGATTGTTGCAATGAATCAATGATACCATTAGTTTTAAAAACAA
>NW_004440403.1:34026-40355 GCF_000330505.1 Entamoeba invadens IP1
ATAAAAACTCAAACCGCCATAAAAGAAAAGGAAAATAAAAAACCAAGAAAACGATCAAAACAATACAAGCAAGCAGTTGTTGTTCGTGAAATTATGAGAAAAAACAGAAAAAGATTAATCAAACCAAAAAAGTAATCATTTTATTTTTATAAATCAGTTGTATTTTTTTAAATAAATAACATGATTATCATCCACGTGGAATTAATTGTCCATAGAAAACAAAATTGTTAATCAAACCCGATTATTTATATGAAAATTAACTTAATAACAATTCGTTATTTCATTTTGATATTATTATTCGGGAATCAAATGTCCATCAAAAACACTAATATAAAAATAAAAACCCGATTTGTAGCATTGTTAATAACCAAATAATCACAAGAATCAATTGTCCAAATAAAACACAAAGGAATCAATTGTCCGGAATCAAATATCAGGCCACCGACAATGACAATTTGACTAAAGCCAAATGAGTTGTCGATGCCAAATTAAAAGACGCTGAAAGAGAAAAAGCTGCTCTTAATGAAGAAGTCGAAGCTGCAAATGAGAAGTTGAGAATTACTAAAACCGAATTGGGAAGAACTAAAGCCGAACTCGACCAACTCCAACAGAACTTTGACTATCTTAAGAATAATGCCGACACTGATGCTGTTGATAAGAAGAAACTCAATAAAACTGTCAATGAGAGCAATAAGAAGATTGAGGAACTGTGTGCCAAAGTCGACGAACTTTCTGATGTTATTACAAGAAGAGGACAAGAAGTTGCTGAAGCCAATGAAGAATATGAAATTGTCAAGAAAGACAAATTTGTGAAAGAAAAAGAGGCAAAGAAGTTGAAAGCAGAAAACGATGAAATTAAAGAAGAGGTGAAGAACTTAGCGAATGACAAAGACCAACTTTCTTCTGAAAAGAAGAAGCTTCAAGACCAATATGACCAACTCATTAACTTGGTCTCTGGGCATGAAGATGAGACCAACAACTTGAATGGTTCAATCAAAAGGTTACAAAGACACTTAGAAGCAAATAACAGTGAGTTGATTGAGTTGAGAGACAGAACAGCTAAAGACAAGAAGAAAATAGCCAATTTGGAACAACAAATACAAGACCTTGAAGAGAGACCAGTTGAGACTTCAAATATTGACCAAACTGAGGTCATCAAGAGAGACAACCAAATTGCTGATTTGGAAAAGGCAGTTGCTGCTTTGAAAGATCAGAACACTCAACTTGATGCTGTTAAGAAGGATATGAAAAAGTGGTCTATCAAACGCAACAAAGATTGAGAATTATGAATCACAGATTAAGGCACATGAAGCACAAAAGAAGATGGCTTTGGACGACAAAGCGGATGATGAGAAGACTGCCGCGGACCAATCTGATAGAAGAAAGAAGATGGAAGACCAAGTCAAAGCACACAATGCACAAGTCTCGTCGTTTAAAGTCCAAATCAGTGCACCAGCTTCTGTTGTTCAAGAAGAAGAGAAGAACATGTTGAATGCAAGAATTGCTGGAATTCAAACTCAACTTGATGAAGAAAGACAGAAGGTCTATAGTGCAGATGCTGCTCGAAAGGCTGCTGAGAGCAAATTGCTGGAAGTCCAGTTCAACCTAGATGAAGCAAATAACACTAAAAAAAATTGATTAAAAAGACCAATGAGTTGACCGTCCAAGTTCATCAACTCACAGAGGAGAAGAAGAAGAAGAAGAAGAATGAAAATGATTTAGAGGAAATGGACAAGATGATCAACGACTTGAATGCTGAAGTCGACATGGCACAGAGACAACTTGACACTGCAAATGATGACAGAGATGTCAATGAAGCGATGAAATAGAAATACAAAGACGAGACGAAGAACGTTAGAAATGAACTTCATCAAGAAAAGAAAGATCATACCAAGACCCAATTGATTAAAAAAGTACGAGAAAGATATCGCTAAAATCACAGTCAAAGCTGAAACTATCGAGAAGAACGTCCAGATGGCTGAACAAGAGAAGGTCAAGACTATGAGAAATATTAAAACAGTTTCTGAAGAATTGATGAGAACAAAGACCGAACTCGACGAAAAACAAGACGAATGCGACAAACTTGAAGACGACTTGTCTGAAATGAAGACTGAATTGGAGGCTCTTGAACAAGCTGCGAAGACTTATAAACAGTCGAAGAACACCTATGAGAAGAAATTGACTGAGTTGAATGAACAACTCGATCTTGAAAGAACTACTGATCAACAGGCTAAAGCACAGAAGAAGAAATATGTAGACAAACTCAGAGAAGTGATGGAGAACGAAAACGAATTTGGTGAATATAAGGAACAAGCCGAGAAGTCGATTCACTCGTTAATTGCTCAAAAGGCTGATTTACAGAAGGAACTTGAGAAGGAGAGAGCTATGAAACAAGAGGTCGACAAAGAAATTCAAAGACTTGGAGCCAAAGTCATTGATTCAGAAGCTAAATTGGTGGACGCTGGTGCTACTGGAGCTTCCATTGCTAAATTGAAAGCAAAATAAGAAACAGAATTCGAAGGAATCGAAACAGAAAGGAAGAAGCACAAAACACGGCTACTAAAGCTAAGAAACAACATAAACAGAATGCCAGAAAGGTTGAAGAGGCTGAGAGAAAGCTTGCAGAATTCGAACAGAAGGAGTCTACATTCAACACTCAAATTGGTAAGACACAAGCCGATTTGAAGAAGACACAACAATCAGTCAGAGATGGCGAAACAGAATTGCCGAGTTGGAAGATCAGGTCATAAAGGCCAGTGAAGATCTGACAATAAACAACTTGAAGTTGATCGGGTGAGTGCAATTACTTTTGAAGACTAAAAACAGGTTGAAAAAGATGCAAAAAGACGACAGCGATTCGGAATAAAAATAAATAATTATTAAATTGTTTTATAGTTTTTTAAATTAAAATCTAGTTTAAATACAAGAGTCAAGTTATTAAAAATATAACATTTTTATTATTTTTTATAGTTTAATTTCGACTAGATGCCTCGAGCCTATGAAATAAAAACTTTAACTTGGAGTCTTACTTAGAATCTATGGGTAGACTTTAATAATTCCAAAAATGCATTTTCAAATAATTTTCATTGAGTGATGGATATTTCTGATGACAAAAAAGATTGGTGATGTTCTATTTTTAATTAGGAACCTTAGTTTTTATAACAAATTGATACAAATTGATAAAGTCATTTTTACTTTATCTGTAGAACGCAAAAATACATTTAAAAGTAGCGATTCATCTTAACAACATCACTGATGTTTTTATTTATTTAAAATAGTCAATTTACTATATATTGTTAATTGTAATATTTTAATTGTCTATTGATCTTTTCTTAGTTTTTTGCTTTAAAAATTAAATTGTGTTACCAAACTATCAAATTATAATTAATTATATTATAATTTGTGCTATTTATTTTTAGATGAAAATATTAACTTTAATATGATTTTAATATTTTTTACTATAGTTTGTAGTTTGAGAAAACCCATAATAAATAAAAATACCAACTACTTTTGATTTAATATACTTCAGAAAGATACAACGGGACACAAAGAGCAGATATGCCGCAAATGTCGAAACTTGTTGAACCCGGCGAGTTGCGGCGTCGTGAATCCTTCTCCAAAAGATACTAGACACAAAGAGAAGATGCCTGAAAAAAGAAACATCAAAGATGTCCAAATCGAGTGTTCGTTTCAGTGTTAGGTTTGAAGGGTAAAACCCGTTTTCTTTCTGTCTGTCCTGCTTTTCAAAAAGGACAGATTTTGTTAAAACTTGTGTACATTAATTCAAGTTGTGGTGACGTGGCAACTTACAAAAATGACAATTTAGTAGTCAATGTGTAGCAAGTTTGAATTAAAATAAAAAGTGACAAAAAAGTCAGTTAAGTTGGAAGACAACAACACTTTTTGGTGTGAATTTGTTATTATCAGTCAACTCGTTCTGCTTGGCGGTGTAAGTGGATGGGTTGCAATAACTACCATTTACACCTTTCTTGTATACACTTATATCATGACCACCACCAAATCCAAAGAGATAATTATGGTTTTGAGAATAAAAATAAAATTCACTAGTGTAATTTCCAGTCTTCCCAAACTTTTTTGGATTCAAAGCGCCATTTCTCACAAGTGAAAAGATGTAAGAACTGCCATTGTTGAGCCACTGGCCAAAAACATTGATATTACTAGTGTACACGCCACCAAACTTGTTGTGATTTGTGTCTTCGATCAAAAAGCACAAGTTGCTCTTGTTCATAATTTTTTCATAGAACACTGAATTGTTCAGTGACCAGTCATCTTTGTATGAATCAAACACAACACTTCCAATCTTCATTCCTGTCAACTTCTCAAGACCAACTTTTTCTTTTTCTTGTTCTTCTTCATCGTGTTGTCTTTTTGCATCGATGAATTTTTCCGATTTCTTAATTTGATCAATTTTATTGTTTTTTGCTTGTTTGATTCTGTTGATTTCATCTTCATGTGGTTTTATGTCAATTTTGAACTTTTCCTCAAAGAGTGCTATTTTGATATTGAATATCTCATACAACTTGTTGTTGTCATTCTGTATTGAAAATAGACTTATCTCACTTTTGATTTTATTTGATGCGTTATCCAAATCAGTGACGATGGTGTTGAGCGAAGTTGTGATGTTTTTCTTTCTATCAAATACTTCATCGAGTCTGTCGAAGTGTCCTTCTGCATTTTCAATGCGTTGATCAATGTCAAGTGACTTGTCGTCAACAAAGTTGTATTCTTTTTTATTTTTGTTGAGGTCTGACACCGCCTTTGCTGCGTTAGTGCAGAGTGCTGAGAGTGTTGTTAACTCGTTTTCCATGTATGTTAATAGAGTTTATTTGTTTTTATAATTAATTTTTAGTCTCATTCAAAAACATTATTACCTCATACGAAATGATTTTTTTTCTAATCAAAAACAAAAAATAAAAATATTCAAACTTACATAAAATGATTTTAATTTAACATTCAAATGGCCTAAAGCTAAGAATTATAATTTTTCAAATAATTTTTTTTACCAAATTTGATTTTTGCCTTTGTTTTCAAAATGAAATTTGATAGAATTTATATAAAAATAATTAAGAAAATGAAGATATAATAAAATAATTATTTTGTATAATCATAATAACATAAACTAAAATTATAGAAATTTTTATAATTTGCAAATAAAAAAATTATGTTTGGAGAATTAGAAACTTTTGTAAATAATTGTTTTATAATATTAATTATATAACTAAATAAATAACTAACTAAACTGTTTTATTTAATTTTTATTTTTTTATCTTATTATATTATAATAATTTTAATAAATTATTTTTTTTGTTTTTTATTTAAAATCTATTTTTAATAACATGAACTAAATTTTCAATATAAAAGACATTATTGAATTTAAAAAGCAACTTGCTGTTCATCTGGTCAACAGCAACGTAAATCAAATTAAATTGAGTTTGTTATAATTCATTTTCGTATTATTAATATACGTCTTGTTTAAGCGAAAAGATTTGTTTTACATGTATTTAGTGTATTATTATTCAATAAAACAAATTTGCGGTTCTGAGATACAGTAAAATTTCATAAAAGTGGCACTTCGGAAGAGCGGGTTCTCTCAAGAGTAAGCACTTTAGACTGAAACAAAAATCAAGTTTTCTAAAGAGTAATGATTAAGGTCTGATTGTCTAAAATGACCGTTCTTTAGAGAACAAAAATTACCAAACTATCCCGCTTTTGAGAGGTTTGACTTTAATTTGAAAACGTGTTGCTATTTTTAACCTCAAAAAAATCTTAGGTAATTGAGTGCTCATTTTTATCATTTTTGACTAAGTTTTGGTTCATTTTTCGGTTTTTCGGCCAAGAAGGGGTTTTTGGTCTTTTTTAACGACTTTTTTCAAGAAGGCATTTTTAAAAAGATGGCTTTTGAAACAGAAGTTTTGTAAAGCCACTTAAAAATAAACAAGATAATGTTAGGAAATTTCAAAATAATTATTAAAAACATCAGTTTATTGTTATTGTTAAACAAAACATAAAAATTACTAAAATTATAATAGTTCCATTTTATTGAGAGCTCTGTCTTTGACGTACATTCTCGCTTGTAACGAATTGTGAGCAAAATTGTTTTTGTTGTATCTTTTCAGTAAAGTAAAACTGGATTCACATATTGCAGTGGTGGGTGACATTGTAAGAAGCATTGCTAATAAACAGTAAAGTCTAGATCACTTTCAAAAATGGGGCATAATCAAGTAATTCCAAAGACGAACTTAGATCCCAAGGATTTAAACGTTGTGTCAGTACCACCTTTTTTCTGTCAAAGTTTTTGGAAAGCCTCA
>NW_004440403.1:40455-45410 GCF_000330505.1 Entamoeba invadens IP1
TCTGAGTTTATTCATTTCCTCCTGGAGATATACAGTATTAAATTTAAGAGGCTTTTTGTTGTAATGTATTCTTCGAAGTTCATTGCCAATTAAGAAAATCGTACAACTGTCCAAATTTATCGTTTGTAATTGTTTAGACAATAAACTGTTACCCATTTTTCGATATACTCGACGTTGGTTACACGATTAACCCTTCGAGGACGGGAAAAATCAAAATTTGTAAAAAAAATAAAAATCTTAGTCAATTGTGATGTAAATGTGACCTTTTTTCTTTAATTTTTTCAAAAAAAGCTAGACACCCTGGAACGACGGCTCTAGTGAATTTTTATAGTAAAATGTTATAAATTATAGTAAAAAAGTGAATTTTTTGTTGAAATTGGGATGAACAAAGGTTCACTTTTTTGCTTGATCATTCCAGAAACAAGTTACGTTTCAATGGAAAAGTCAGATCAAAATTTTATTGAGATGACCACAACTTATAACAATAATAAAATTAATTATAAAATATAACAAAGACCAAATTACATCATAAAAAATACTGGTCAGGAATATTCAAAATCAATTGCATTATAAAATAACAAAGAAAAAAATAATAAAGCATAGACTTTGAGGTGTCTTGAAATTTCGATATGCAATTGATCTCAAAAAATAATAACAAGGGAAATTAAATAGATTTTTTGTAAACTTTGAAAAATACAAAAATTTAAAAATTGGGTTTTACTATTTTTTTGTAAAAGAAATAAGATAAGACGAAAAGACACTTTTGTTTGTTCCGACTTCGAAAAATAAATCTTAAAGAAAATAAGTGTAAAACAAACAAAAAATAACTAAAATACATTTTCAAAAGTATCAAAAATCACAAAATCGAGAAAAATTTATAAAATCAACTTTAACAATAAAAGTAATCGCATTTAAATAAACTTTGATCACCACGAGGTATCGTGGTCATCCATTGAATTTCACGTCGTGCCACTGTCGAGGAAGCAAGATATGAATTCATTGTTTGTAATTTGAATATTTTTATTTTCAAACAAAAACAAAAGGTAAAACGTGTTTTATGCAATTAATTTAGAATATAAAGATTTGTATTTGGTAAATAAATGTTTATTTTGCAGCCACTGTTTATTCATTTTCGAATTATGCATTTTTGGGCAACAAACAAAAAATTATTGTAAATGTATAGAGATAATCAAAAACAAAGAAAAACACAAATCTAAAATAAACACAAATATATTTATGACAACACCTTAAACTATTTTATATAATAAAATAAATCAATATATTATTAATAATTTATCATGTTATTTATAATAGTTTTATAATTATAAATATTATAAATTATAGTAACAGACATAATTTTGACACAATAACACATCAACAACCATATCTTTACAACAACGTGATTTCATCGAAGTGACAAGTGATCACATTGATATAACAATGTTGTGTAATTAAAACTAAATTGTATTTTATGTATAATTATAACAAAAATGGTATAATCACCCCTTTTTATAATGTGATCATTATTGAAGATACACAGTGTTGGTTATAAGCGCGTTTTAACCGAAATACACAGTTTGAATTAAAACAAAACAAATAAGCATCTAATTTATATAAACAGAAACACGCTGGTTTAGTGAATGATTATTAAAATGAATATGTGTGATATAATTGATGTAGTTGTTATATAGATAACAATTTAAATTATTTGGATGTTAGAATTTATTACAAACTTTATTTATAATATTATTTTACCATTAATAATATAGGGTCTAAAATAATAATATAATAATAATAAAATAATAAATTATTTTTTAAATAACAATAATGTTATAATAATGTTATTCAAACACATCAAAAACAAAAATACGATAAAAATTATTGTTTTAAAAGGATAATTGTAAAGTATATTTTAAATTAAAGACTATCTGTTATTCCACGACAATGGATCAATAAGAAATAAACAAACAATTGTTACTTATAATATTATTAACAATTATAGTTAAAATATTAAATAATTTACTTTGTATTGTTTATTCGATTGATTATGTAACGAATTGTGTTTTGTGTTTTTAAATAGACGTTTTTGTTTCGAAATTTTAAAAATAAATACACAAGGTTACCCCGTTTTGTTCAATTGTTTTAATAACGCAAGACAATTATAGTTATTTTTAATTAATGAATACTATTTTAACAAATTAAATGCAAAGAACATTTTTGGTGTTTTTATTTGAAGATTGCTAAACAATAAAATGGTTTAACTAATTAAAAGTACTAATTAAATCTTACATAAAACAACGTCACTTGCTTAAAAACAAAAAAAGGTTGTGATAAAACAAAGAAAATACTTGATATAAATTTAAATAAACACAATTATTGAGTTGGTTATTTCAAGATTTGTTATAAATAAATTTATAGTTTAAAGTTACACTATTTTAAACAACAATGTGCAAAACCAATTTGTAATCAAAAATTATCATTTTTTAATCTTAATATCCCGAAAAAACATTTGAATATCCAATAAATATCTTAAATAAATATTAAATAATCGTGTGGAATAACACACAAATTTCTTGTTGTATTTGGAATAAAAATTCAAAAATAAATAATTACTTATTACTATAAATAACTTTGCCGCCTTGCATTTGATTTGACTAAAAAATGCAAAAATCTGCCTCATCATCAGAACTCGAAAAATAAAACAAACCTTCAAACAGTCAAGTCATCACCATTGGGCATAAAAGATTCAGATGCCCAGAAGCACTCTTCCAGCCATCATTCCTTGGTATGGAAGCATCAGGTATCCACGAGACAACTTACAACTCAATCATGAAGTGCGATGTCGACATCAGAAAGGACTTGTAGGAAAACATCGTTTTGTCTGGTGGAAAATCAATCCAAAAATCAACTACAGACAAGAGAAGGAGAAAGTTGCAAATGAAAAACGAATAAGCATAATCAAGGCTGTTCATGCTTGGCTCAATATAATTATATTCATATTGGTGTTTATTTGGTTTAGTTTTAATATTATTATAATTATTGTTATAATCAATCATAAAATATATAATAAATTTACTATCGGTTATATTATTTAAATGTTGATTTTTTATAGTTTATTTATAATTAAAATTACTATACAATTTATTAGTCTATTGTTACGCATTGTATAATGTATCCAAAACTGCTATTTTTCTCGACTTGATTTGATGTTTTATAGCGTTGTTTTACCATATAAGATAATTAATTTAATGTTATTATTGTGTTAGATGAATAACAAACAAAATTAATAGTAAATAGTGGGTTTTTATCGTAATATTATGTTGTTATTTGGTTCTCTAAGTATTTTAACTTTGAGTGGAATCCATTTTTTTATTTCGACAACAATATTTTTGTTATGGTGTTATTTTATTTTGGTTTGAATCAATCTTATTGGTTATATCAAACCTACAATCTTGCACACTTTTTAAGTGTTTTTTATTTTGTTTTTCGAAAAACTTGAATATCTGATAATATGATTTAATCATTTTTTATTAACATTTTTATTTGTTTATGAAAACTTTTTATTTTCGTATTATTTATATTACAAATATTAATTTGTTAAATTATATATTTTATTGATTGAAAGACAAATCTTTAACAAAAACCAATTAATTTGAGTTTATGAATGATGAAATGTTTTGTAAATAATTCAAAAGTTTAAATTTAAGTTGAACTATTTTATCAAATAAGTCAAAAATCATTCTAAATTGTTCATGAAAAGTCGTCATTATTTTCATTTTTTGGAAAAGTGAAATTATTTTTTGAAATTTTTTTCTGAAAAAAAAATAAAAATTTTTCAGTCCTCGAAGGGTTAACTGGAACATTTCATTTTTTTGAGTTCTTTATTTTATTATCTATAATAAAACTGTTATCTAAATACAAAAGCACACATGTTAATAATTTAAAATAACAACAAACTTATAATCATTGTTTTTGTTGATTTATTTTTAAATTTTAAAATTTGTATTAATAATCTGATCTTGGTCAAATAAGGTGATTTTTGCTTTGTTTTTAGCTCTGTTTTTTTTTCCAAATTCTTTTACTATTATTTTTTATCTGTAACCCTTGTCAAAAATATACTAAATTGGAGGACCCTGTCTTTTACCAAAATTATAATAATTTTTACTTCCAAAATATTTAAAATATCGAAAAGTCAAGTATTTTAAGTTTCTTTTATTTTCTTTTTATTTTTCAAAAATAAAAAATAATTTGAGTTTGATTTAAAGTTGAACTGTTGTGATACAAAAACAGTCCGTTTTTTAACACATTTTAACGAATTAATATAATGTTTCAAATTTGTGTTTATTTAGAAATGATAAAGACTATTATACAAACCATATTAATGGTTTATTGTTAAAAACTATATTTTTTAATTTTTAATAGTTTATTGATTTTTAATTATAAAAAATAGATTCGATTATTACATGACAAATTCGATAATATAATAACTTATAGTAAAAATAATCAGAGATTTGCTTTTTTCAAGGCAAATGTCAATTGTCTCTTCGAAAAAATCTATCGTAGCTATAATATTTATGAATCATAATCAAATGTGGTTTTTATTATATTTATATAAAAAATCAAAGATATTACACATTTTTAATAACACTTTTGAAAAATAAAAAAAATACAGAGACATACATTTTACGGGGCAGACCTTTCCCACCCTCACCCCGTCTAAATATAGAATTAATTTACTATATTTTATAATTTTATAATTATAATTATAGTAAATGGGCGTTTTGGATAATATTAGGTCTGGTTCCCGATTTCAAGAAATGCCGAAAATTCACCTCAAGTTAGTGGAAAACGAGTGAGAAGGAGCATTAAAAAGAAGGCTCTGAAGACACACTCAAACAGTCTGTTTGTGCGTCCCCATGTCACCCACTTTCCAAGTCCTCCCTTGGCGCGGATCC
>NW_004440403.1:45510-47125 GCF_000330505.1 Entamoeba invadens IP1
ACTGTTTTTCAAGTCGGTACTGTCATATTTTTAGAACTTCCTAAGAAGTATTAACTCAACACACCCAATTTTTCCTATTAATAGAATAATATAAATAAAAAATATATTATTGAATAAAAATAATAATTTGTGTTAAATAAAGTTTCAATTGGTATTATTAAGTTAATATTGCCATTAAAAACAAAAAATAACACATTTAAATTACAATCGCTTTTCAAACTTAAACAAGTGGCATTTTCAATTATTCACATGACAAAGTTATCAACACTGTTAAACCTTTAAATATATAAACAACAAAAAAAAACAATGATATTAATATAAATATAATTGTTGAATATAATTATTAGTTGAAAATGATTGTTAGTGACATTGTTATTCATGAATATTGATTGTAACTAACATACAATTCGTGTGACATTTTGTTAAAACAGAGAAAAATCAAATATACACAATTGTTATTAATTTAAATGTGTAACTAAGTCGATGTTCACAATGTTCATTCAACAGTATTTTGTTTTAATTACAAATAAAAGAGTTATTATTTTCAATTATTTTTTTAAACTTTCGTTTTATTGTTTTTCATATTACAACACACAACAGTAAACACGTGTATTTTATTAACACAACAACATTAATGATATAGTTAAATAGAGGCACCTATTTAATAATAATTTTAATATTTTAATTGCAACAGTTGGTGTATATTATTATACTGTTTATTGCTACACTTTTCATTTGAAAAACAGCCTAAAAATAAAAAGTGGTAACTTTTTAGTGTGTAAACATGTAAAATCAAACTAAAACACTAAAATTAAGAGAATATCATAGTTTACAACAATTTTAGGTTCCGACTTGTGGCTCGTATATATGTGCACATAAGATATTATAATCAATTTCCTGTAGTTTAATGGTTAAAAGGGATATAACCAATATATAAAGTTTTGATAAATTCACATTTATTTATTTGTATAAAATATATTTAAAAATATCAAGGTGCATTTTCAACAATTGTTTGACAGCGGTTTTGTTTAAAAAGGGGGTATTTTAATAAAAAACATTTTTAAATTATTTTACCATTGTCAAATAATTTCAAATTTATTTGACATCAATGACATTTAATTATTTATCATTTATAGTTGTTATTATATTGTCAATATAACGTTACTTATTTTTAATTTCTCAACATCGTTATATTTTTTAAATACACATATTTCAATCGTGTTTATTTTATTTTTTTTATTTCTGAATAAATTGATGTAATTTAGTGTTTTTAGAATATTTTTTATTATTTCAATCGTTATAATATTTTATTCAAAACTTTTTTATCACCTTTAAGTCATGTCTTGACAACAATCGTTTTACATCCGTATTTATTATTTCATTTGATTGTTATTATTGGCGTTACACATCAAGTATACTCTTTGTTAAAACAGTTTTATTTTATTGATTATTTTGTTTGTTATATTTCACGTTTTCATTTTCAAATTAATAAATTTGGTTAAAAAAACAAATGGTCAACATAAAAATGAAAAAAAATCTATTTTTATATGGTTAACCTTAAAATGGTTGTTGAGTTAACACTTCTAAAGTCCCGTTTTTTATTTTTGTTTTTTCC
>NW_004440403.1:47225-51022 GCF_000330505.1 Entamoeba invadens IP1
AGAGACTGCTGCGCGTCAAGTTATCCAGAAAGATCAAATTGATGATGACTTTTTGGAGACCGGTTTATTGAAAGAGAGCGATTGTTGCTGCACACGACATACGGAGTTTGAAGATGAGTATGATGACAATGATATTTCCCAAAAAGTTTAATATTGAAAACTTTACCAACACAATTCGACTTGGTTTACTGTTTTTTGATTTTTTGTTAAAAAGTATAAAACAATTCAGAAATAGTATAATTTATTATTAATTATTAATCATATAAATATTCTATATTTTTATAATACATATTTAATATATAATAGTTAAATAAAAACCCATAATATTTATATATAAAAGTATTTTAAATTAAAAGATAAATCGAATCTGAAGGAGTAATTGAATATTTCTCAAGGTGGGTTTGGTTTAGAATGTTTTTCAAAGCAATAATAAGGTTTTGAAATTAATATGTAAAGTAAAAAAATATCATTTGGATTGTGGTAACTTAATAATAATTGTAATAATCATAATAGTATACAAAATAAAATAAATTTGATAACTGTAAAAAAAATCATATGATAAGAATTGTTATAAGTTATCTTATAACTATAACTAATTATTATTATAAAATTTAATACAATATACACATTGTTTAATCGTTATTTTATAATGATATATATTTGTAATTGTTAGTTAAGAAAAAATGCGATATTATTGTACTACATAAAGGTAGTAAAGACTTATAAAAATAATAAAACTTAAATCAAGGCGATTTCAAAATCAAACAAAAACATTGTTTTTATTGAATTTATTTTATAAATAAAAAAGAAAGTTCTTTTGAGTAAAAAGAATCAGAAAGAATTATGGTGTGGCTTTTTCCCATTGTGTGACTTTCTCCCCACTCTTTATTTGATTCAAAAATAAAAATAAGCACAATTTATATTAATAAGTGGTAATCCCAAATATAATATCCACGAAATAACCCATTGATTTAAAGTACAATTGGTGGAAAAAAGTCAGGCTTGTTTACAAATTATTGTAAAATATAACATTTGTTGCATAATATTTTAAAGATTTTGTATTATTTCAAAAACATCAATTAAAAATCCAAAAAACAAAAAATAGAAACTAATAATGAATGGTTGTTTACAAAAAATATAGTTATTCTTATCGAGCCAGACTTTTTTCCACCGACTCTGTTATTGAATCGTTTAAACCAAAAAATGATGTTAAATTGTCAAAAATTAACTGTTATTATGGGCAAATGAGCTACTTTTTTATTATTCTTTAAATTAATAACCACCCAATTGTTAAATTATTATTTTACCGATTTTAACACAACAAACAAAAAACAAATTAATTACAGGTTTAGCAACTCGAAAGTCAACTAAGAACCACAGCCCACACCCACAACATCATGTACCTTATTTTTTGGCCGATAGGCCAACATCAAAACCTTACTTAAGCTTTAAATGGTTTTTTTCATGTCAACCTTAGTTGTTTATAATTGTTCTTAGATCGTTCTTTTATATTAAAAATTATAAATATAATTATTAATTTTAAAATTTCTTAAAATAATTAAGGCAACAATAATTATGTCAATCACAATATAATATTGTTTTATACTAAATATTATAAATTAAAATAATTAACATGATTGGTTTTCATATTTTTTTAAAAATTTTTGTTGTTGTATTTTTTATATTTATAATTGAATTGTTTTTTGAATGGCAAATTTAGAATCATAAAAATTTTATTTATTTTTTTAATTAATTTTATCATATACAGGTTTATTTTCGATATCAAAATGACGACCATTTTCAAATACAATTGATTTCAAATTGGTGCACCCTGCAACAATATGTTTTCCAAATTTTGTGACACTTTTTGGGATGTAAAGTGACGTCAAATCCAATAAACCAAAAAACGCATTTGATTCAATTTTACACACACTTTGAGGTACAATAACTTTTTTAATCATTGAATTGGAAAGGCAATATTATTTATTTTTTGTGACAGTTGATAGTATCTAAATACTTTTTGCGTTGTGAACATAAAAATCATTTTCTTTTATCAAAAGTACATTTTTTAAAAATAAAAATTTTTTTCAATTGGATTGTCGAATTTGTTCAATCCAATGTCTCCATCAACAATAGTAGAGAAAATGTATATCCTTGGATGTTCACTTAAATTATACGACTTTGAATCAAAGATATCCAAATCACCTAGATGGATGCAATTTGCATGATTTGTAACGACATTCATTGTATCACAGAAGTTGTCGAACTTGAATACACTTTCATTGACTTCTTCGCTTTTAGTCATATTCGAAACTTCAATGCCCAGTCGTTCAAATATTTCTTTTTCATTTTCATTTGCAATGTACAAATGTTTCATAAAATCAATTGGTACAATCAATCAAGTAAGTGAGGTGCACTTCTCAAAACACCCCTTTATCAAACACAACATTTTTTTACCAAAAACGAGTTCTTTCAATTGTTCACAATTTTCAAATGTAAAACTTTAACCTTTGTGTAGAATTTCAAATTTGCCGAGTTTTTTACACCCAGAAAATGCGTTAGGTCCAATAACTTCTAAATTTGAAGACAGTGTGATTTTCTCAAGTAACGTACAATCCAAAAACGTAGAATTTGCGATTATTTTAACATTGTCGTCCATTACATTGTATTATAGTTGTAAACAATTACAACAAGTACCACATAGAATGCACTTTTTGCCACAAAACGTGATTTTTGAAAGTGCGTTGCAAATAAAACTTGATTTTTTGATAAATACGTTTCTGGCAATTGAAAAGTTTTTAAAAGTGCATTTACGAAAAGTATTGTTTCCAATTAAAGTGGCGTTTGTTCCAAAGTTTACATCAGAAAGAGAACACCCATTGAAACACGACTGTGGAATATACTCAAGCAAATCCGGGAAAAATATTTTTTTAAATCTATACAATCATTAAACGCGCCATTTCCAAAGTGTGTAAGATGTGGTGGTAGTGCAATTTCTGTGATGTTTAAGCACTTAGAAAATGCGTTTTTAACAATTTCGATAATTGGAAATTCTATTGAAGTTTTCTTACACATTTCAAATACATTGTCTCTAATTTCCCTCACAAGTCTGATATTTTAGTGTTTAAATAATTTTTATCTTCTTTTGTATAAACAGAAAATGGACAGACATTACATTATTAATTTCCATCAAACACTCTTAATTGCGTTCTGGATAATTAAATAGCGATTTTTGAGTGTTCAGTTGCATATCAAAGGGAGAGAACGTTTGTTGAGTTTGATTGTACTTGAAAAGGTTCTTTGTTTTTGAAGTGATTTGTATTGGATTCATTTGAATGCAGTCAAATACATTTTCATACTTTTTGCACACTAAAATGATGTTTATAATGTCGTTAAATTTCTTCAAATACGTCACAATTATTTGCATGGAAAAAAACGTCAATACGTTTCGACATGTGTTGTTGATGTTTCTTGAGTTTTATCCGATTAAGAAATTAATATATATTTTCATATTTGTATTCGACTTTGCTGATGTTATAAAATGGTGAATGTTTAAGAATTTGCCACTCTATCAACTTCATCAATTGGAACTAATATTTTATATTTCAAATCACTTTTGTTTCCACACATCATAATTGGATTGTATGTTTCATTATTCAAATTTCCCATTTTAAAGGAAATTTTTATTACAGTCAAAGTCGCTTATTTGTGGGTTTTCTTGCATAAAAAGCTGTCTATTTGTAGGTTTTGCTAAGAATTTGGAAGAATATTCTTTGATTTATTTTAATCATCAAAAA
>NW_004440403.1:51122-54227 GCF_000330505.1 Entamoeba invadens IP1
AAAAAGAAAAAAGAAAAAAGAAAAAAGAAAAAAGAAAAAAGAAAAAAGAAAAAAGAAAAAAGAAAAAAGAAAAAAGAAAAAAGAAAAAAGAAAAAAGAAAAAAGAAAAAAGAAAAAAGAAAAAAGAAAAAAGAAAAAAGAAAAAAGAAAAAAGAAAAAAGAAAAAAGAAAAAAGAAAAAAGAAAAAACGACCCTCTAGGGGATTCGATACCCCGACCTTACTGTTTTAACCCGCACACTCTTCCCAGCCGAGTAAAGAAGGCTCTTTTTATTATAAACTCGGTTTTTTATTTAACGATATTCTAAAAATATAACAAAGAAAAGAACTAGACCGAAAATATTAAACCATTATTTACTATACTCAATACCGCTAATTAAAAACCATTAACTATTAATAAAATTGTCATTTATTAAAACAAAACTAAATCATTGACTTTTTTCATATCACTTGTTGTCGTTTTCAATTTAACCCAAATGATAATTTGACACGTCTAATCTATCTAATATGACATTTTATTCATTTTGAATAATTTAGTTGATTTTTTTTATTTCGTCGTATTAACAATTCAAGACCAACCTATTTTTCGTTTTGGTTTTATAATTTTTTTGTTGTTTAGCCATTTTGTTTTTGTTATTTTTAACACATATATATTTATATAAGAAGAACAAAAAAAAATAAAATACAAACCATTTTTTAGAAAAACAACTTTATTTTTATTATAAATTATAATACTGTTTTTATAAATAATAGTAAAACCCAATATTGTTAAATAGAAAACAGACTTTAATAAAGTCAATTAGATAGTTAATTCTTCTTTCTTGGCCCCCATTAACACTAGTCAATGAATTTTCATTTCTCTTGGCATCTACAGACTGTTCTATTTCATAAGACTAAGATGTACGGTTCATGTATATCATTAAGTCTTGTATACAAGTGACAATGAAACAACAATAATAATATAAGTGTTAATTTAACATAAAATAAACCCCCAAAAATTTTATAAATATAAATTATGAGTATAAAAACTCAAATTTAAAAACTGCTTTGCATTGGTTTAATTATTATTAAAAAATAATTAATTTTAACTTATTCAGAACATTTTATACAACTTGTTTGTAAACTTAACAATTGTTTTAAAAGGACGTTTTATTATAAATACATTTTGATGTATATATGTATTGTATTACTTGTGAAATATCAAGTGCATTAATTATTGAATATATTTATATTGCCATTTATGTGTGTTGTTGTTATATGTTTTATATTTTTACATTCCACTTAATTTTAATATAATACATATTATTATAATGATACTACATATTGGAGAATAATTTGTATTGAGGTAACTAATTTGTCTACACCTTCAAATGTATAAATTTTATATTTTATTATACTCAAAATACCTATTGGATTTATTCAGATCAGACTTTTTTAATGAAATTTTTGTAAAACATAAACTTAAAAAATATATCCAAAAAATGACCATGTTATGTTCGTGACTCGTTTATTATTAAATAAAACGGGACATTATGGTGTTGTGGATAAAAAAAGTAACAAACCACACTCAAAAATTAATTAAAAAAACAAGCATTAATTTGATTGATAATACAATTGACACTTTTTTATGAAGAATCAATAAACAAAAATTAGAAGAATTGTTTGAACAAAAGTATGATATAAATTAAGTTAATAATTGCACATAAAATTTGTTTACTGTGACCGTTTTTTCTGACCCTCACTCCAATTTTCAGAGTAAAGCATTTACCTCAATACTTTTGAATAAAATCAACCTCTATGTGACCATTTATGCTTCCCTTTGTCAACTCATTCATTGTCAGTATTATGTGGACGTGGATGTGGTTCCACCCCGCTTGCAGAAGATCAGGGGGATCCGCGCCGAGGGAGGACTGGAAAGTGTGGAACGGTGCACAAACAGATTGTTTGAGTGCGTCTTCCGGAGTCTTCTTTTCAATGCTGTCTCACTTGGTATCCACTGACTCGAGGTGACTAATAACAAATAATGACTGTTGTTCATTATTTGAATTCGATACCAGACCAAATGTTTACTTAATTTTCTTTTGCATATTATTTTAAATAGAAAATAAGGACGGCATTTAAAATTAATAATGTAAAAGGCCATCCTTGGTTGTGTTGGTTTTAAAACACTTGTTTATAATGCTATTAAAAACATAAACAATACAAACAGTTGATATCGTGTACACCAAAAATTTTAGCATGTTGTGAGTAAATCATCTTTTTATATTTTTATTTTTGAGTTTTAGATAAATATTTTTTTAGTTTGTTTATTTGGTTTATAATTAGAAAGTAGACAAATACCAATTTTGGAGATTAAACTCAATAAAATATTGTAGAATTTGTGACTTAAAACTGGGAAATTGAGATGCTAATGAGTTTATAAGACAAATTAGTTGCCCATCTGTACATATAGTTTAATTATATTGAAAACTTTATTTACAAACAAAAAAGTGTCTGTGCACAAATCTGATTTAAAGGTACTTGCTTAACAACGTTGGCGTTAGTGTGATATCACAACAATAATAATGAAACAATAAACAACAAAAGTGTCACAATAAAAGCGGATTTAAATATTTACGAATTCAAGATTTCAGGACGTAAGTTGCAAAAAATAAGAGAAGTCTAATGTGTGCATAGGTCACAAACATATTTTCTTTATATGTGTTTGGACACGCAAAAACAGACAGCATTGATAAGTAAATAATCATGTGAAACAAAAACTCCAATATTGCCTTGAAAATCAACGTAATGCTGTTTGACCATGTATCGATATAATCTAATTGAGCGTTAAACAATTCTATTTTTAAAACCCCGATGTTGTTTTGATTGTTAAAAATTGTTAAAATTGTTAAAAAATATTTAAAACTTTTCAAAAATGGTTGTTTCAACTTATTTGGCTATTTATAACCCATTTTTGTCTTTTCAAATAAAAATCGGGGTTTCGATTATTTACAAAAAGAATAAAAAAGGTGATAAGAAACAATGTTTTATAAAACAAAATAACGAAAAAATAAATCAATTGAAAAGTAACCTAAATATATTTTAGTTAGTTAACCATATAGCCTGTTA
>NW_004440403.1:54327-65742 GCF_000330505.1 Entamoeba invadens IP1
TTATAACAATTGTTATTTATAACTTTTTTTAATTAATTAATTAACTATATAACATTATTATTATATATTATAGTGAATTTGAATTATTTTATATAATTGTTATATTTTTTGAATTTGATTTAAATTATAATAAAACCATATATTTATGATAATTGGATTAGTTATAATATAGTTTGTAAGTCAACTATAGTTCAGTTACTTAACAGGCTATATGGGTTAACTAACTATAAGATATTTAGGTTACTTCTCAATTGTATATTTATAATCAAAAATTATTATAAACATATTAAAAATATTCTATAATATATAAATTAAGAATGTGATCTTTAAAAACACCAAATGATGAAAGTTAAATTAGATGCTTTTCATTTCCAAATCGTAATGAAATATTTCTTGTATGAACAAGATTATATCAACTCGATGTTAACGTGTAAAAAATTTGAAATGGTACTTGACCGATTTCGATACAACCCGATTCCCGTAAAATCCACCAAATTGTTTCCATATATGGAGACTCAATACTTATACACAAAATTTGATAATATTTTTGCTGGAATATCCCGACTTGTCGTCTTGTACAAAGTGACTTACTCTGAAACAAAAACTTTATTTCCAGACTTTGATGTAGAATTTAAAAATGTGACTATATCTTCATATGATATCAAAAAACAAAATATCACAACATTTGACCAAATACCCAAAACCATAAAAATATATGAATATAAATTTTTAAACACTTTTAATTTTAAAGAGTTTAGTGTCCCAACACATATAACTGAATTGTACCATTCTTGCTTTTACAATAATACCACACTTACTTCAGTGACACTGTGTGACGGGTTAAAAATCATACCGTCGTCTTGTTTTGATTCTTGCAAGAATTTGGTTTCTGTAAATGTTCCAACCACAATTATATCAATTGAAAGTTCTGCTTTTGAAGAGTGTGGTATTATCAAATTATCAATTCCTGATACCGTCGTATCGCTTGATTTAAATCTGTTTAAGTCATGCGCTAATTTAGAGGAACTTGTTATATCCAAGAACGTTACTGTTTTGCCATATTACATGTGCGAAAAATGCACCAAATTAACACGCGTTGTACTCCCAGACAATTTAATTTCAATTAAAGCACAAGCTTTTTGTGATTGCAGTTAACTTGTTGATATTACCATCCCAAACACTTTACTTTGAGTTGAGTTTGGCACTTTTTCGAACTGTGAAAAACTTCAGGAACTTGTATTTAATGAAGCATGTGAAATAGAACAAGGGGTGTTTGATGGTTGCACTAGTTTAACATGTTTGGTTGTTAATGGAATTATACGTAACAAAATTTCTCCAAACGAAGTTGATGTGTATGAACGGTTGAATGAAACATTTGAGTGTACTTTGGATGACGATTTTGGTTCAGAAGGAGAGTTAAAAAGTGACAGTAAGTATACAACACTCGGTAGGTCATACGACTGCAATTTTGAATGTACAGACTCGGTGTTTTTTATACCCGAAAATTTCACAAAAATAGAAAATATGCCATTTAATGATAATTTCGATATCCAAGTGATATATATGTCTCAGAGCGTTTTCGATATCAAACGTGTTTTACTTAATAAATTTGATAATTTGGAAGAAATTTATATGTCTTCTCACATCGAAAAATTTAATAAGTCAATATTTGAAAATTGTGTCAATTTAAAACATATATTTAACATGCAAAATGTGACTAAAATATGCCAATTTAGCTTCAAAAACTGTTCATCTTTAAAAAGTCTTCACATCAACAAACGTGCAAAATTTTCGTTCGGTTGCTTTGAAGGATGTGTTGTACTAACTTCTCTTGAAATACCAAACAACAACAAAAAAGTCACATTTAAAGTAACAAATGAAGACGAAAAAGTCTTAACACCTTTTGGTTATACTTTTGGTGATCACGTCTGCTATTTCAATTCAAAAGACACGTTTTTAAAATTTGATGAAATTAAAGATAAAAATTATTTCTATGAATTACAAGGAAATTTTTCAAGTGAAGAACTTGACACAATTGTAATTCCAAAAAATGTCACGAAAATATCAACTGGCTTTTTTGGTATGGACGCATTAAAAAGTATTGATTTGGGATGCGTGAAAGAACTTGAAGATGAGTGTTTTGAGTGTGATGTAAATTTTTTAACTATTCCAACAACTTTGACAAAAATTGGGACAAAATTATTCCAAAGTAAAATAAAACCAACTTCAATTGATTTTTGTGGAAATAAATATTACACGGGAATTGTCACAAAACAAGAACAAAATTTCATTGAAAAATGTGGAGTTCAATGCACCAATTTAGAATTTGAGTTAAACAATTTTGAATATTACAAATACATTCCAATGGGTTACAAAGTGATTGGGTCAGACCGATATCAATTACCATTATATCTTACACAAATAATAATACCAAATGGGGTCTCACAAATCAATTCACATTGTTTTTCTAATCTTCCAAATTTAAAGAAAGTCGAGTTTCCAGAGACACTTCGCAATATCAATTATGGCGCTTTTGCCTTTTGTTATTCTCTTGAAAACGTCACATTTTCACAAGCACTTCAATCAATCAGAAAATTTGCGTTTTATTATTGCATCAATTTTACACAAATTGTACTTCCAATAAGTTTGGTTGACATTGGCAGTTCCGCATTTTCAAATTGTGAAAACGTAAAGAGCATTGATGTTCCAGCTTTTGTTTATTCGGTAAGTAACGTGTTTGATTCATGTTATTTACTCACTTCAATTAACATCAAAAACACTCATGAAAATAATATTACGTGTACAACTTATAACGGACCTTTTACAAATTGCAATTTAGAAGAAATTATCATTCTTGAGAGTGTCACTGAAATTAAAAAATCGAGTTTTGAGGAGATGAAAAATTTAAAACGTATTATTATTCCAAACAATGTGATTTCAATTGGAACACATGCGTTTTTGAATTGTTTTCATTTATCCACAATAAAACTTGGAAATACAGTTGAAAGTATAGGAGGGTACTGTTTTAAGAATTGTGTAAGTTTGATAAACATCGAAATTCCAGAGTCTGTCATAAAAATTGGTAATGGCGCATTCAAAAATTGTGAAAATCTAATTGCAGTGACATTTGGACGACAAATACCAAAATGCGAAATTGATATATTCGACAAGTGCAAAATGTTAAAGGAATTTTACGTTAATGGGAAAAAGGCAACTAAAGTGAGTTTACCCGTCACATACAAAATAGCTCACAATTTGACAGAAAACGGAGTTTGTTGTGATACTATTTTATTCACTCGAAAAGACGTTAAAAAACACTTAGCAATCGTTTTTGAAAATGGCAAAAAAGTTGGAAAAATTCCAAACAATGTTGTTGGACTATGTGATAATTGTTTCAGAAAATATAAAGAGGTGCAAACAATTTTCGTTCCCAAAAGCGTGAAAAATGTTGGGAGATTCTGTTTTTATAATTCGGTTGGAAAAGAGAATGTAATTTTTGAAGATAAAAATGTTGTCATAACAACTAAAGACAAATTTTTGTTTTAAAAGATAAAAGAAATTACTTTGGTTTATGTTGTTGTTTTTTATAGATTAATATAGTTAAGTGTTAATTTCTAACATATTTTTATTGTATAACACCCACTATTTGTGCAAATTAATCCTCTTAGTACCAGGAATTTCCAAAAAATGTATACAGTGAAAATACGTCTGAAAATGATGGGAAAATAGTTTAAAAATGACAGATTTTATTTTAAAAGGACAAGATTTTTAATAAAAAGGATGAAAATCATAAAAAGTGATGGAGATTTGTTTTAAAAAGGACAGGTATTTTTATTGAAAAGGACAGGATTTTTGATAAAAAGGACGAATTTCGAAAGAAATGATGATTTTCATGAAAAAGGACAGGAATTTATTATAAAAAGGATGGAATTTTTGTTAAAAGGATGGATTTCAAGAAAATGTGACAGCCATTTTTTTGAAAAAGGATAACATTTTTAACAAAAAGGATAGATTTTTTTAATAAAATATAATTTATTTCCGACGTTTTCCCGATTTTAAACACAAAACACAAACAATTTGAAATTATAAGTCTTTTCTTTCATATGCTTTTCCCCAAATATCGTTGCGACATCTCTCCATTGACGCTATTACTTCAGCTTGTTGAATTGAAATAAATCTATCTTTTTTTCAAGAAAATCGCCAAGGCCAGACTAAATACGTATGTCATTTTCTACACACCTTTTTCAAAAACCAAAAATAGTTTCTATCAGGTTGAGTTCAGGGCTGTAGGCTGCGTTATAAACAACTGAATGGTGAGTGTTAGTTAATGGTTCCCTCAAATGGTTGTGTATAGTTCAATTGTCACACCAAAACACTGCTGAAATGTTGTTGTCGTCACAACGTTTCATCAATTCCATAAAATATCTATTAAGTCTTCCTCTTTTTCTCTAAGTAGCTTAAAAAATAAAAGGTGTTTTAGATTCAACCTGGCGCTGTTGTTCATTCAGTTGGATAATTGGTGGATTTTCAATAAATTCATTCCTTGTTGTCGGGTCTCTGGAGTCGATAGAAGTCAAAGATTGTGACATTTATATCAATTATTAAGATCAAGATTTAAAATTGCGTTAAAACGCTCTTTCTTATTATGATATAATTATTCATTATCAGATTTATTTTTTTAAACTTGATTATGGTATTTTAATTGTTTGTGTTTTGTGTTTAAAATCGGGAAAACGTCGGAAATAAATTATATTTTATTAAAAAATCTATCCTTTTTGTTAAAAATGTTATCCTTTTTCAAAAAAATGGCTGTCACATTTTCTTGAAATCCATCCTTTTAACAAAAATTCCATCCTTTTTATAATAAATTCCTGTCCTTTTTCATGAAAATCATCATTTCTTTCGAAATTCGTCCTTTTTATCAAAAATCCTGTCCTTTTCAATAAAAATACCTGTCCTTTTTAAAACAAATCTCCATCACTTTTTATGATTTTCATCCTTTTTATTAAAAATCTTGTCCTTTTAAAATAAAATCTGTCATTTTTAAACTATTTTCCCATCATTTTCAGACGTATTTTCACTGTATCAAATTTCTTTCAAACTTGTAGAAAATTGAATAATTGTTTGTGATGGGTTTCATGTGTTTATGTAATGAATCTTTTATCAACTCATTGTTTGATTGATTTCTCTTCCTCTTTTTATGTTGGAAACATTATTTTGTATTTTTATATTATTTAATAATGCCACTTACTGTACTTTGTGACAAATCAACTTCCGCAATAATTTCGTTTATTTTTTTAATTGAATTCAAAGTATGATTACTTACATTTTTGTTCATAGGTTATCAAATGTTTTTCTTTTGTGTGATTTATTTGCGTCAATATAAGCTTTGTTGGTATTACTCCGAGATTCCATGGAGAATATTTTATATCTTAATTATTTATCTTTCCTATTTTGAAAAAAATATTATTATTAAACAGTGAAAATTTTATAAATAAAAAAATAAAATAATCTTATAAAATAAAAAGAAAAAACTGTTGATTATAAAAAAAATCATTTGTGTAATTGCTTTTTTAATTGCTTATTATAATAATATAATCGAAATTGTTTTTTATGTTTTGCGCCAACAATTATGCCTAAATGACACCATAATATTTTGGTATCGATGATTTATTGCTAAATGTTGAAAGTTTAAAATCCATGATCAAAAAATGCCACGTTAAAGTGACTATAAATGTCCAACTAAACAAAAAAAATGAATCAATTCATACAAACTATTAATTTATAACAAATTTTACCTGTTTAATAATGTTTGTCCATGATTAATTTTATTTGAAAAAATAATTTTTTTAAATGGTAAATTTATGGTAAAATTATGTACTTTGTATAATTTTTAAAAGTTCGAGGATAATAAATAATAAATAATTATCAATTAATTAATTCGACACAAAATTAATTGATAGGACATCTTATATACAGCGAGGATGTCAATAATAACGGGAAGACGTCCTTAATACACAAAAATCGTTTTTAACGAATATTGTCAGTTTTTCTAGCAACTATTTGTTTTTTCTCTTAACACTTAAAAACATCGTTTTTTTCTTTGAAAAAATGTTTTAGATTAAAATGTTTTTAAAAAAATTTTATGTTTTGAAATATAATTTCACTAACTCAAAAAAGAGGGAAAATGTGTATTGTAATACACACGAAAAACCTGATAAACAAACAAATAATTAAGTAACATAATTGTATTTTGATATCTGATTATAAGTCTCGTTTCTAAGCAATTTACAGTTGGAGTTAAAATATCAAAAAGACGCAAAACGGTCATCAAATAGTATCACGTATAAACAACCTTTCTCAAAAAACAAACCAGAGAATAGTTTCTTTGAAAATCCTCGTTGACTCGTCGTTATTTTCTTCAAATTCTAACACAAAGACACCATAGGCTGAATCTTTTTTTATCAAAAGTCGCTATAAAAATGCAAACTTTGTCATGAAAACGTAAAAGATATCTTTCACAAAGAACGTGATTTTTTGCGAAACCACAAACAAAAGTATGACAATGAGTCTAACATAATTTGTGGTTGGTTCATCATTTATTTCCTTTAGAATTATTAAGTCAACTTCTGTGTAATAAATGTGTCTTTTATTTCACCGCGACCTCAGAAATACATCTCATCACCCCATTTTTTACGTCATGCACTAAATATAAAAATACTTCCAAGCAAAGCGATAACGCTTTCTCTCATTTACCATCAATTTTATTTTTTATCAGTTTCTTATTTTTAGTTTGATTTTTAGTTTAAAAGCTAATAGATACTATATTATTTATTTAACAAATAAAAAAATTCAACAAAGTACCTGTTCTGAATACTTAACAGCACAATCAAATTCTATTCACTATGGGTGGAAAACCAATTTGTAACTCAAGTTTATCTGGTTTTAAAAGTTAATATTTTCACTAAATAATATCAACATAAACTGCAATGTAATCGACTGATTTTGGTGAAACATATTGAGTTTAATAAGTGGTGTTAACAAGTCTCTTCAATGATTTCGAAAAATAAAACAGAACAACAAAAATATAAACAGACGTTGTGAATTAACAACAAATTAATTCAATGTTAAACTTGCTTGAATTTATTTTTGTATTTCTTGGAACTTGGTAAGTTGTTAGATCATTTTGATAATATAGTTTGTTTTACTACATTTATAATATTAAAAAATAAGTGGTCAATTCCCGAAAAATTAAAAGAGTATATGAATACGCTTTTAACAGGAAGTGTTTTTTTAAGTGTAAAGTGATTAATTAAAAAATAATTTCTATAAATAAATTTAAAATTTTAATTAATATAAAATCAAAAAATATTTCATATTGTTTGTTTCATTAATATCAGTTTTAAAAACATGTTGGTATCCATCAACAGTTATCGAATCAACAACCAAAGTGATACAATAATTTTCAAGTTTTATTACTTTGAGAGGTGTCATTAAATGGGTTTTAAAACAATCAAAATTTGCTGCGACTCGGAATAAGAGGTAATGATTGACCAGAGAAAAGCAAGTTTATTAAAATTAAAACAAATTGTTGTATTTTCGTTATTTGGATTTTCGATAATTAAAATGTTATTCGAATTGTGTTATTAAAATTTTTGTTATATAAATAATTTTCATTCTTTTTAAAAGATTTTGTTCAAAAACTGTAATTTTCACAGTTTTATATTTTTACCAAAGTGCCCTTATTGTTCTAATATTTATAGTTTTTTACTGTAGTTAAGTAAACATTTCTTATTAAAAAAAACAAAAATTTAAAAAACCTTTTTTTCGATATAAAAAGTTTTTTTAAATATGAATTATAAAAATATTATAAATTATCATAGTAAATTGATATCGTTAAATAAATAAACACACTTTAAAAACAATAATGTCCGCTTGTTGAAAATTAAGCAAAAGAATTTATCTATCTATCGTCTATGAGTGAATTTTGTAATAACAACTGTTTTTTATTATCAAAAGTTACAGGTTCGAGAACAAATTGTTTAATTGTCGAACACCAAAATATTGCCCAGATGTTAGACAAATAAATAAGTTCGACAAATATAATCACAACAAATAGATGTATTTGATAGTATTTGTTATTCGAAAAATATTTTTTATATATTTCAACAACAGAAAATTATCGTATTTTGAAAGCAATTATTTTATAAAAACAATTTTTTTCTTTTTGTATTAAAATTGTCTCATTTATTAGTTGCATTTTATATTAACGATTTAGTATATTTTTATTTGTTATAATTAAAATAAAAAATATATTTTAATCAAAACATGAAATTTTCATTCAATGTATATTAATAAACGGTCAACTAATATATTTATATTTAAAACATCGACAACTTCGAAACACGAAAAGTTTTAAACCCATTTAAAATTGCATATTTAAAACATAATTCATACTATATATTACAAATATGTTGGGATTTCAATATAAGTGTTATATTGTGTTTATATTGCTTATTGATATGGTTGTATCTTATGATCAATGTAATTTAACAAGTCCTTTGTCAACGAATGCAACAATAACGAGTTCCTGTTCGCAATCAAATGTTTTACAAATTGAAAACACATCAACACAAGTCATTTTGAAAATCATGAATAATGCTGAAATCAATTTAGATGACATTTTAAATTTAAAAACAAATTCCAATTTAATAATGATTGACTCAAGTTCATTAATTGTTGTACAACAAGTTGCATTTAAAAACAATTCTATTATACTTATGCAAGATAACACAGTATTTAAGTGTAGACAAATGACTACATTTTTTAATACCGCCCATCTCACAATGGATGGTAAATCTGTTACAAATATCAATACTAATTTACAGCTTTATTCAAATTCGAAAATTGAAATGAAAGGCTACTCTAAAATATACACAGAATATCCGAATTATATAAACGATAATTCGATTTTTATTCTTGAAGGTAATTCCAATTTTACATCAAAAGGCTCTATATCGTTTAATAACAATGTATCTTTAACAATGAAAAATATGTCTTTAATGCACATGTATTCTTATATCACATTTTTGGAAAATTCAAACTTATTTGTTAAAGATAATTCTCAGATACAAAGTGGTAGTCAGTTCAAATGTAGTGGATTTTTTACTGGAATAATTGAAGGAAACGCGAAGATAACAGCAAATATTATAAATTTCGATAAAAATTCTCGATTGTATTGTAACGGAAACTCGGAGTTAATTTCTTTTAGCACTTTAAGTGTTTATGAAAATTCATTTATTTCACTTAAAGAAAAAGCAAAAATGAAAGTTTTGTTTTCGCTTTTAATGTATAATAGTTCATCAATCAATTTAAATGGAAACGCAAAAGTTACTGTAACCAAATCGAGTGAAATTGCAAACGGAATTGTGTTAATGTCAGATAATTCATTTATCAACACTCCGTATTTTAACATGCATCCAAATGGTAAACTAGTGTTAGATGGTGTAAATGGAATACCAACTGTCAATTGTTCTTCATTTGTGTGCTCTCAAGGAATTGTTAATATAACTTATAATTCAATTATATATGTGGATACTTCAACAAATATGAATAACTGCAATTTCTTCCTTACAAATCGAACGATAAGAGACTTCCCTCTTTTCTTTGTGAATTCTTTTAATTTGGCTGATAACAATTATGTGACCAATAATTGGAATTTCGATTTGGTTTACTCAAAAACCCCAGTTGTTAGCGCTTCACAAACCAATTTATTATTAGACGGCCATTTATATAGAAATGGAAATTCAAAGAAAATATTTTGTCACTTGAATCAATTCGATTCTACGACGAATACAATGAGTTATACCGAACCATATTGCCCATGTGAAGATAAAGAGGATTGGTATATTACTCCATTCGCAAATATCACATTTTTAAAAATCACTGTTGACTCTACAAAAAACTATAAAAACAAGAATATTAAAAAAGTTGATGACGATTTTACTGATGAAAGTGCCACAATTGGTAATACTCAAATTTCTTTTTTCAAAACAAATAATATGATTGTTCAAATTACTTCAAAAATATCAGTTAAACTGGAATTATATTCACTCACCAAAAAAGTCCTATTTATTTCAGAAACTAAACTGGTTTATGGAAATGTTAAATACAACACCGCACTAAACACTAAAAATGGAATAAAAATAATAAGTGGTGTTGAGTGTGGAAATGGATTATACAACAAATCGTCACAACAGTGCCATATTTTAAATGATTGTGATGTTTCAAATTGTAAATATTGCCCAAACGACAGAAGTGTTTGTGAAGTATGTCAATCAACTTACGAACTTATTGATGGGAATTGCATAAAAAATGAAAATTGTTTATTTTCGACATCCAATTGGTGTAAAAAGTGTTTGAATGGTTTTTACATGAAGAATGGAAATTGTGAAAAAGTGACCGACTGTAATGTAATCAAAATAGATGGGACTTGTCAAATATGTGAAAACAACAATAAGAAAATGTTGAATTTGAATGGAGAGTGTATTGAAAGTGATAAAACCAAAGTTGAGACAACAAGTGATACAAATATAAATACATGTAAAAATGGATATTTTTTAAATATAAATATTTGCGAAAAATGCGTTAACTCTTCTTTGTGTGAAAATGGGCGAGTAACAAAATGTGACACAAACAATGAAATGAGTATCAATAGAAATTGTGATATCAAAAATTGTGAAATTCCAAATGACACAAATGGGAGGTGCAACAAAGAAATAATTAATTGTACAATACTTACCAATGCAAAATGTGAAGAATGTGATAACAACTTTATTTTATCACAAAACAAATGTGAAAATAGAGGTGATATTCGTTGTGAGGTACAAAATAGTATTGGATGTATAAAATGTAAAGATTCATATTTTTATGATAAAAATACAAAGAATTGCGAGAAATGTGACAGTACTTGTTTGACTTGTTTTGATAATGAAACTACATGTTTGAGTTGCAAAAGTGGCATGTATTTGTCAGATTACAAATGCAACACAAATAAAGACTTACAAGTAAAATGTTTACAATTCGCAAGTTTTGGGAGTGGTTGTGTCGTTTGCAAAGATGGGTATTACCGAGTTGGTCTTGATTGTTTTGAGTGTGATTTAAATTGTGAGACTTGCAACGACAAGAAAAATTGTTACACGTGTAATAAAACAAATTACAAAACAAATGGAGGTGACTGTTTGCCACAAGGTGGAATAGTTGGATGTGCTGTGAATGTTACACAAAGTGGGTGTTCAAAATGTCAAGATGGGTATTATTTAGTCAACACAAACGAGTGTAATAAATGCGATGACAACTGCAATACGTGCACAACAACAGGCAACAAATGCACTTCTTGTGTAAATTCACTTGTGT
>NW_004440403.1:65842-86775 GCF_000330505.1 Entamoeba invadens IP1
ATTCACTTGTGTTGCTTGCGAACGGAAGTTGTGTTGGTTTTTCACAAATATCAAAATGCAAAGAAATAACAAAATCAAAATGTTCAAAATGTTCATTCTGGTACGTTCCAAGTGAAGATGGCACGTCATGTGATTCACAAGCTGTTTGGTGGGTCATTCTTGTTGCGGTTTTGTTTTTACTTATTGTGTTATTTGTTCTCATCTTGCTGATTGTTATTTTAACAAAAATCATATTCAACAAATATCATTCACATGAAATTGTAAAGACAACAACACTCTTTGCAATGAATAAATCCAACATCAATTTTGTTTTTCTCCAAGGCGGTGTTTGTGTTTCTTCAAATTTAATAGACTTAAATTCGGACATCGAACAGATTGAAGTCAATGTAGAGACTCGGCAATTACTATGTGTTGGAAACACAAACAAAAACGCCATCAAAACACAATTTACAATATCATCTAACATCACAAAGTTTACAATTCGTGTTGATCCAGAGGTTTTTACACTTAAAAGTGGCTATGCGTGTGAGTTTTCTATATATGTCAAGCCATTGTGTTCTTGCAAAATTAACAGCACAATTCATTTGGTTTCCAAAAATTTAAAAACAAATGAAGAAAAATACAACGAAATTTTGCTTGTTGGTGTGACACAACAGACTACTCGAATTGATTACGATGAATTAATTGAAGATGAGAAACTTGGCGAAGGATCCTTTGGTATTGTCTACAAAGGAAATTATAGAGGAAATGTTGTTGCAATCAAAAAGATGAAAACTGCTGTTGACAATGATGATTCGATGGATGAATTTGACAATGAAGTGACAATGCTTGATAAGTTTAGGTGTGAGTATATTGTTCATTTTTATGGCGCAGTGTTTATACCAAGCAAGGTGTGTATGGTAACAGAATTTGCACAATATGGAAGTTTACAAGACTTAATGAAACACAAAACAAGTGATGAAATTAATATCAAATTGCGAGTCAAATATATGATAGATGCAGCAAAAGGTGTTTCATATCTACACGAAAACGGGATCTTACACAGAGACATCAAACCAGACAACATTTTAATATTTTCAATTGATATAAACGAAAAAACGAATGCAAAATTGACTGATTTTGGGTCATCAAGAAATATCAATATGATGATGACTAATATGACATTCACTAAAGGAATCGGAACACCAAAGTATATGGCGCCTGAAGTTTTGAACAAAGAATATTACAAAAAAGGCGCAGATATCTATTCATTTGGTGTGACGTTATTTGAATGTGTCACATGGAAAAACCCATATCCTAAAGAACAGTTTAAGTTTGCATGGGATATCGTCGACTTTGTTGTGAGTGGAAAACGCCTGAAAAAGCCGGCTAATTTGAATGACAACATATACAACATTGTTAATGATATGTGGTGTCAAGACGTTCGCAAACGAATAGAAATGAATAATGTTGTGTCAAAACTTGAATGTATAAATGCATTTTAATTGTTGGAAATTAAATAATAATAATATTCATTAATTGTATTTGAAAGTTTTGTGATTAACTTTACAATATTTATCCATAAACGTATATTATAACATATCGTATAACGTATTTACTATTTACATACAAAAATTGAAATATAAAATTCAACATGATTAAAAAACATGTTAATTGTGATTCAATTAAAACCAAAATAAAAAACCTGTTTTTTTCTTTTGGTTCACAACACTTTTGCAATTTTTAAAGCAGAATTGGTCACAATGAACAACAGTTGTTGGCACACAAATGTCGAGAGAATTACAATCCTCAAAACATCCACCTCTTAAGTATTTTACATTTTTGTGTATATTAATAGTGTTCAACTTTCTGCATTTGAAAAAGGTGTCTTCGTTAATTTCACTGATTCCATTTGGAAGTTGAACTTTTTCCAGCATAGAACATTCCATAAAACACGAGTTGTATATTTTTGTGACCTCATTTGGAATTTCAATTTCTTTCAGTTTTAAACAACGACTAAAACATTCTTCTGCTAAATTTTTCAACTTCTTTGGCAATGAAATTGTTTTCAATTCGCTACATCCTGAAAAGCACCTATTTCCAAAACATGTAATACTGTCAGGAAAGGAAACGGACACCAATGATACACAATTATAAAAGCATTCACATCCAATTCGGTCATAATTTCCTTGAATATCAACAATCGACAATGATGAACAACTATAAAACGCTTGTTTTGCTAAATAATCGTTTAATTTTGGTATTTCGACTCTTTTTAATAATGTGCACCTTTCAAAGCAGTTATCCCCTAAAAATTCTATCGACTCAAAATCAATGGTTGCTAATTTCTTACAATTATCAAAACAAAAATCTTTAAAATATATAACAGCATTCAACATACTAACTAAACTGAGTTGTTCACAATTTTTAAAGCATTCATATTCAAATGAAGTAACGGCATTTGGTACAACAATCGACTTTAAAGCACTACAACCATAAAATGTGCAATTATTAATGATTTTCATATAAGACGGCAAAATTATCAATTCGAGCAAATGGCATTGGACAAAACACAAACGTTTTATGTCGGTCACATTGTTTGGAATTTGAATTGAAGTCATTTGTGACGACGAAAAACATTTTTCTCCAAGACTTCTTATTGAAGTTGGAATGACTTCTCCAAAATTCAGTCTGTCTTTTTCGGTATATACAACGTTTTTAAAACAAAAATTCGAGTTTTTGTGAACTTGAGTCAAAGTATAATCTACTTCAAACCAAATATTTATTTGATAAAATTTTGTTTCAAAATTAAAAACTGAATCTTTCCCAGTGCGTTCAATTTTGTTAAAAAGGACATTCCCAAATAATTCGGATTCTTTCGACCAAACGTTAAGAGTCTCCAGATGACTAAAATATTTTAATGTTGTTTTGTTAATTTGAATTGGGTTGTTGTGAAATTTATCAATGTTCCCTTCATACTTTTTGCTTACAAATTCTAAATTAATGAAGTCTATAATAGTTAAAAAATATTGAGATACAACCATTATGTGATATCCGTCTAAACGACTCATGTTATATTTATCAGTTTGTTATTATTTAAAAAAAACATTTTTAAAAAACTATCATAAATGATTTTCAAAAAAGTGGAAAACAATCTGACTCGTTTTCAAATTATAGTAAAATATAATTTTAATGCTATAATTTAAAAAATAATTGCTATTATTTTAAAAACATTTATTAAATAATTTATTAAATAACCCAAAAAATAAAAATAAAAACAAACATAAAATTAAAAAATAAAAATACTCATAAAACTAAACAATTAAAAATAAAAGTTTTGTTTAATTAAAAATCAAATTTTAAATAAAAATAAGTTATAATATTAAAAAATCTCTACAAAAATTATTCATTTAAGACAAATAGACACTTTTGACTGTAAACCAATTATAAGTTAGCCTTTTTAATAACTAAAAATAACTAATAATAATTTATAATTATCAAACATAATAACACCTCAAATTCAATTACTTGTTACTAAAATGAATTAAAAATGGACCAAATCTTTAATTGACATCAAAACATTTTGTCCCAATTAATGTAACAGTTGTTGGAACAACAACATTAGTTAAATTTGAACACTTTTCAAAACAGAATAATCCAAGTGACTCTACACTGCTTGGTATTACTAACTCACTCAAACTTGCACACCTCGTAAAACATCCATTTCCAATAATGTTAACACTCGTTGGTATAACAACTTGTATTAACATACTACAATCAGAAAAACATTTGTCTTGCAACACTTTGAGTTTGTCGGGCAAATCAATTTCTCTCAAATTTTCACAATATTGGAAACATTCTTCTCCGATATAAGAGACACTTTTTGGAATATTAATTTGACTCAAATTTTTGCATTGATAAAAGCATTTATAATCAATTGACTCCAATTTTGATGGTAAAACCACTTCGCTTAGTCTAATGCATCGTTCAAAACAGTTCTCTTCAATTGATTTTATATTATTTGAAAATACAACTTTATTTAGATTACCACACCCCATAAAACATCCACTTCCAATAGAAGTGACACTGTTGGGTATTATAATGGTATTTAACTTGGTGCAATTTATGAAACATCTCCGACCTAAAGAAGTGACAGATGGTGGGATATTCAACCCAAATTTTTTTTGATCTTCGTATGTGTAATTAATACGTTTAAAAACAACTTTTTGTTTGTGATTTTTATAAAATGTTGTGTAATCAATTTCAAACCAGACAATGACTTGGAAAAACTTTTTCTTTTTAAAAATGTTTTTAACTGAAGCATTTTGGTGAGATTTTGCAGAAGGCAGCAAAATTGTCCCAAAATTCTCGTCATTGGTGTCAAAAATATAAAGTGTTTCTATATTTGTAAAATAAGTGATTGTTTTTGGGGTCAATGGAACCGGATTGTAATGGAACTTTGAAATCGTATCTTTAAATTTGTGACATACAAATTCTAAATTGATGAAGTCTTTGATTGTCTTGAAGTATTTGGTAACTATCATAATATTGTATCCATCGAGTTTGGACATTGTATGTTTAAAATATATTCGAATTGTTGTTAAGATCTATTGTAAGATCTTATCTAATTAAAAACAATTTCAAAAAATTAAAAACATTAATAATTTTTTTATTAAAAATATACTATATAGTATTATTTGTTATTTTTTTCATTTTAATTTATGTTAAATGTAAAATCAGAACTGCAAACCCCAATTAACACTTTCACAACCCAAAACTTTTTTTAAGAAGAAAAATAAGTAAAAAGGAAATTGTCCAAATCATTTTTTATTATTTTTTATTCAAAAACCCCTTTCTAACCCAAACCAGCCAATAGTCAGTTTTATTTTACTTAAAATAATTAACAAATGAGAACTCAATTACCTAAGATTGATCAAAAATAATCTTTTGGATGAAATTCATATCGCTTTATCGTGTTTCAACATTTAATATAAAAACGCAACATCATCAACCCACTTTATGACAAACAACGTCAAATAGTCACATTAACAAATATGACGACTATACATACATTATTATCGTTATAATCAAATGACAATATACTCTTTATATAATAAACAACCAAATATATTAAATTATCATTTAACCCTATTTTTCTTTCTAATGCTTTGCTCTTGTTTAACACAAATAAACTCGTTCATGTTTATTTGTGTGACTAAAAAATATACAATTCAAATTTGAGTTGATAAAAAAAATAAATTGGAATTAACAAAAATTTGTTTTGTGTATGAAGTCAAAAAAGGGTTTAGGTAAAAGAAAAAAATAAAAACTTATTATTATTACGTTTCTGTTTTGAACGTGTTAAATATGTGTTTTTGAAAAAGAAAAATAATATTTCATTTTTTTGAAAAAAAATGAAACAAATTACAAGAAACAAATTATTGCGTAAATAATGCCTTTTCAAATGTTTTGCTTAAATTACACTTGAAATTATTTTACAAATAATATAACCAATAGTATATTACAAAACAAATTAATACAAAATATAAAATTAAAATAAATAAATAAACTGTTATTCAAAACTCTGTATAGTTTCCAAAATTTATAAAACCCCTTTGTCCCAAATTTTCATTATTACTATTCTTTATTGGTTTTATTTTTTTATTTTTTTGTTGAAACAACAACGGTACACAGTTTTAAACCCCCTTACAACCAATACAGTTTCAATTGTTGAATAAAAAATCGCGAAATCACTTAAATATGGGGTATATCTTTATTTTTTTTAATTTTCCATGTTCATTTTTAAACTGTATAATACCATTATACAGTTGACTGAATCGTGGTGTTTTTGGTCATAGCTTTTTAAAATTAAGAGACAATCTACAATGTGGTTATTAATTTCTTTGATATCAAGAAGACTACAGTGTGCCTTTTTTACTGCTTCGAGTAGTTCTTCAAAATAAACAACTTGACTTTTGAAGTACTCCAATGTTTCATTGACATCAGTAATGGCGTAATTTTGGAGATTGTTATAGTTGTATATACCTCTGTTAACATAAGCATATAACTGCGTGTTGAATTGAGTAACCATTTCAATTTTTGTGGTGTTCACATCTAGTAACCAAAAACGAGTTTAATTGTTTTGTTGTATCCAAAACAAAGTCCAAAAATTCAATTTTCTTAGAACGGACATTTTGTTCGATAACGTATAAAATGTCGATTAAATCAACTCAATCATTTGTTCATTGTCTTCTCCATCTCCATCTGTATTCTCATTACATTGACAATAATCATCTTTAAATGGGTATATATTTTCATAACCCATATTCACGATTTCATTGACTGTATCTACATATTCACCATTTTCTAAATGAATTGACCAATATAAATTCATTAACCAAGTGTTGATTTCATGATTGTCTTCACTCTCCATTAATACACAACTTGAGAACAATCCAGTGTGTACAATACAGTTGTGTATAGTTTTCGGAGTAACACGTGTCCAAGCATCCAACAAAAGTTCAATAGATTCCATCACCGTCAACTGCTGTTGTTTTACAACAAAGTCACTCTTTTTACTTTTTGGTGACAGGGAGTATATCGATAATTTCATCAATTTCGAGTTTTAAAAGAGCGTCAAGTAAATGGTTTGTATCGCAACCAAGAATGTCCTGAATTATAGCCTTTTCGGTATTATCACATTTGTTGATCTGTTCTGTTAAAACATTCTTCTTTTTAAAGGCAATATATTCATCTTTATTTCTCATTTTTTTAATGTGATCCTTTATAAAGTTTTTATGGTAATATTTTTTTAATGTAGATATAATTCCCTGATCAATCGGTTGTAGCTTACTTGTAATCCCTGCTGGAAGGCGGATAATCTCGATATTTGATGGGATGTAATCATCTTTGTGTGTCGGAGCATTATCAATTAAAAGCGCAATGAATCTTTTTTCTGCTTTCAATTTTTGGTCCCATTCTTTCGAAAATTCTTGCCAAATATAAACAGACATCCAACTCGAGTTTTGTTGTTTATAAACAACTCGAAGATTACCAAATTTGGATTGTGAACTTCCTTTGGGTTTGACAGCTTTGTGAATCACAATAGGAGGAAGTTTGTCACTTCCATCACAATTACAACAAAACATTATGGTAATCCTTTCTTTGTTCGTTTCAACATTTTTGAGTGATTTTTTGGTTGTCAAACTTCTTATTGGCAACTGCCTGTAAAACAATCCAGTTTCATCTATGTTGTATATATTTGAATTGCTATATATTTGAAGTCTTTCTTTAAAAAAAGCAATTTCATCAACGAAAAGTGGCAAATTGACAAAGTCTTTCTTACCGACACAAAAATGGTATTTCAACACGAACTTCTCTTTGAAGTGTCTAACAAAGGAAGATACATCTTTGATTACAACATCTTTGAATTCTTCTTTTCTAATAATATCATGTACTTTTTTCTTGAAAGACGTAGTCATCTAAGTAATAGTTTGAGTATATAGACTTCGATGCATATTCATTAAGTAGTTCAATGATTTTACGTTTTTGCCTTTTCTGATATGCTTGAATGTCTTTGTATTTCTTCTTCTGTACGCTTCAAGTTGTATAATGTCAAATCCATATTTTGGATACTTTGCTTCAAACTCTATTAATATATTTTTCCAGAAATTTTTATGCTTTCTCAACTCCATAAATTTGTAATGTAATTGTTTGTTCTGTTTTTAACAAATAAATAATTATTGATGTAACAAATCTATTTAATTAATTAAATAAAATATTTATTATAGTAAATTGAGTTGAATATAAAACAAATAATAAAATTATAGTTTAGTTTTTAAAGAATGTTCTTCACAATTCTTCCAAATCCGACAAATAGATTATTTTTTTGTGCAAAGATCTCGACAAATTAACCCCTTTCATTGTATCTTACATTTTTATAGCGTTGTTTTTATTTGTCAAGTAAAGTATGTATGATAACTGAATTTGCATAACATAAATGTTAAACTGATTTTATTTAATTGACGAAACTAAAATGTAAAGGTTTTTATTTCAAATGGAATTAATGTTAAAAACATCAAAGGTAATTTTGTATTTATTTGAGAATTGCATTTTACATAGATATTCAAAACTAATAAAATAATGTATTTTGCATCAACACTTTAATGGTTGAATCAAATAATTTGAATTGAATACTTTGGGCACTTCAACAAATTTAATTTTGTTAATGACTAATTTAAAAAAAGTTGGGCTTATTAAAAGCCACATTTCAATTTTTAACAAACAACAGTTGTGTTTATTGAATACTTGGTACAAGCAAATTAACATTTTACAAAAATAACAAGTGAGTTGTTTTGATATATCGATGTAAAGTTTTTATTGTTAATTAGAACAGTTGTTTTATTTTGTATACCATTGTTGTTTTATAAATTGGGTGATGATTATTTTTTCTATAATCAGATTATTTTTCTTTTTTATATATTTGCTTTTTCACTTTAAATTGTTTTATTTATAATAAACAAATGTCACACTATACAACAGTCAATTCACATTGCTTTTTTTTCATACATGACATATTAAATATCTGTTATTCTTTTCTCAAAATGTCATTTTTTAGCTATCAATAATATAAACTATTACAACATTGATTTACATTACGATAATATGATTTTGTGTATTGGTATATTGCACATATACCAATTAAATAGCTAGAAAGAAATTAAATACCATATTTATAAAAACTATAAATAAAGTAATTAAAGTGAATTAATGAAACCCAAAGCCCGTGAGTGTATTTCGGGAATATCCAAATGGTGCTCCAAATAGATTTTGTTGTGGATTATCAGCGTTACTGACTTGATTTAGTCGTTGTGTTAATGCATCAATTCCATCAAAAATTTCGACGTCACTACTTTCTATTTGTGTGATGTTTTCTGGCTTTTTCGACATCACAAAACACCTTTTGCACATTTTCAATACGACTTGTTCTGTCTCATTTCCAATCATCAATGATAAATTCTTGCATTTCTCAAAAGTTGCTGATTTTGATGTTATATTTATTTGGTCAGGTACATTGTCGATGTTTTTCATTACTAAATTGTTCAAACACATTTTCTCAAATAACATAGGTAATTCGGTTGCATCAAAACATAAATCGCCGACATTATGAAACATCCCGGAGCTGTTGATCATTTGAATTTGAGACCGTTCAAAGTGAATTCTGTTGTATTTTCCCTCCCTCGTTAAAAAATTGATCGATCCATTTGATTCGACAATATCCACTTCCTTTGTTTTACTCATTAATTCAATATCAAAGTTAGTACAATTGCGCATTTTCAGTTCAACCACATTTAGTGCCGAATTTACTATTCCAAATACAAAAACAGTGACAAAATTGCAATTCTTCATTTCTACTCTTCCAAACGCATTTGAAGAGAAATCTGGGAACTTCCCAATGAAATTTTCCAATTTTATATTTGGTAAAAAATCGATGTGTTGTTCAATAAGAAGTGTTGTGCAAATACAATTTTTGATAAAAAAATTACGACTGTTAACTTTGACATTTTCAGTTGTGGCATTTTGTGGAAGTGATGGATTCACACAAATACCATTTTTTTGCTCAGTAACGACCTCACCAAATATATTTCGGCGTACTGATCGTAGAACAAATCCATTCAAATTTCCATTTTTTTCCAAATTTTGTTGGACTATATTGAAATTGGTTTGATTTGGATAAACTGTTGTTTGTGGGAATACTAGTGAAGATGTTTGTGAAGGTGTTCTGCTGTCTTTAGTCAAACAAATTTGCTTCAGTTTCTCGTACTCTTCTGAACTACATAATTCACGAGTTTCACTTTCAGTACACTTTAAAGGACAAATTGGGTGTTTTGATATGTCGAAATCTGTGGGGAACGTGTATGTTGAATCTAAATATTCAACTTCTTCAAGTGAGTTAAAATTTCCTTTGAAATTGATTGCTTTTGATGAAATAATTTTCAGATGTTTCATATTCGAATTATTAAAATTAAATTGACAATTATTGCAATACTCAATTGTGACAATTTCACAATTTTTAAAAGTGTTTGGAAAAATGAAATTTTCGATATTGAACAACAACACACTTCTTGTATGTGTGAAATCGATATCAACATAATTCAACAGTGCTTCAAATACAACGTCTTGAACAATTACACCAACTAACTTCTTAAGTGTTGAATTAGAAACCACCAATTTCTCTATTTTGGTGTTCTTTGCAATTTCAAAATCTTTACAATTGTAGATAGACAAAGACTTAATAAAATCTGTTTCTGACGAGATTTTTGAATATGAAGAATTTGCAAATTTGGCACTCAATTTATTATTTTTGGTATTCAAAAAGTTGAATGTGAAATTTAGACACGAATTGAATTCAAAAGTTTCACACAATTCGCAGTCAATATTTAAAGTGCAGTTTGAACATCCTTTACATGCAATATTCTTTGCACATTCTTTATTGATAGAAAACTCGGAATTTCTGACGTTATAGAGTGAAACTTGTTTCAATGGTTCTAGATGTTCATAAGAAATACCATTCAGATTGACAAGTTTTAACTCTTCCACGTTTACAAAAGGAAATTGTAACTCTCTCTCCCATACCTGTAATTTATCACAATTTTCGGGGGTTTCTGTTTGTTTCTTTTTAATTATTTGAGTGTTGGTCATTTCAACTTTTTTAACCGTGTCAAAACAGTTTGAAAATTGGATAGTGACATTTTCTGAGACGAACTCTTCAACTTCAAAAACTTCAGGAAGTATCACACAGTCGTCTTGTTTCTCGAGACGTTCAAATGAGTTTGTTATATATTCATTTTTCAATAAAAGTGACTTGACGCACTTTGGAAGATGCAAAAGACTCAGGTCATAGACTTTACCAACAAAATGGGTTTTAGTTGCTTCACATTTTTCAACAATTTTTTCGATCTTTTGTAAATCAGAATTTTGTATTAAATTTTTTGTCTGAAATATTAAGGCGTTGTTTTGGATGTATGGAACATAATAATTGAAATTTTCGATATCAATGTTGTTCGAGTAATTTCGACAATTTTGTGTTGAAACGACATTCCCAATGAAAGAACCACCGTTTGTCCAGTTGATATCAATTTGTGTTGAATATTTCATTGGAAGTTCGTTAATTCTATTAAATGGTAAATTAATAGCTGCATGTGTTCTGGTTTCAAAAGTATTTGTTCCAAATTTTAAATCAAAATAAATTGAAACATTTTTTGGGAATATTTTTTTAAAGTCTTCACAAGTTTCATAGTGGTCAAAGTAGTCCAGAAATTTAACAAAACAGTTGATTGACATAGTCACCTTTTGACGATAAGTTTCTACAATCAGTTGGAACAATTTTTGTGGATCATTGGTTCCAAATTTTGATGAACTACCAATTATAAAATTCGTCATTTTTTCACAAATTTTTAGTGTTATATTTTCAATAATTTCAGGAGTGCATTCTATTTTGTAATTTCTGATAAAAATTGGTTTTGAGAGATAACCAAATGATACTGGTAAGAAGTTACAGTTCAACGTGTCGGGGTGAAAAAAGTCGTAAAATTTTTCAACGTCTAGTGTTGAGGTAAGCCATGGATTCACTTTTAAAGAAGTCACTGCAGAGTTGGTGGAGTGGTTCACTTGAATGAATGTAATGACGTCGGAAAATGTTGGGAGATACAACGATACTTGCATTAAGTAAATCATTTCAAGGCGCGACATCTTTATTTTTATTTATAATTTACGAGTAACATGTTTTTAAGTTTTAAAATATTGAGGTTTTTACTTATATTTATTGAAAACTGTTATATAATGATATGAAATACAACTTAAACTATAATAATAATACTTTTTACCAAAAAGTATAGTTATCGTTTAATTAAATAAAATAATCGATATTTTTATTTTTGGTTCAAAAATTGTATTTATTTAATATAATAAACTTAAAAACATTTGAGAAATTCAAACTAAAAATTAAATGAAAAACAATTTGGAAGAACAAGTTAATGTGTTTTTACTTGGTGATGGTTATGTTGGAAAAGTTTTTTATTTATAATTAATAAACAAAGAAATTTATATGTAGAATTCTATTGTACAACGATTTGCTTATAATCATTATAGTGATAAACATGAATTTTATTATGGGGATAAGTCCACTGATAGAGTTGGTTTTTGGCTTAAATTAATCACGTTGCACTCAAACATAGAAAATGCTTATAGATCGAAGACTTGTTAATGTGACGTTTTGGGAACCATGTTTGTATATTTTACTTTTATTAACTAATAATACTTTACTATGAATAAAGAATTTACATTAGACAAATTATTTTCTTATATTTATAAAACATTTTATTTTCGTTGTTATTTATATTTGAAAAAATCAAGTAATTTGTAATTTAAATTAACAATTCGATAAATTTGAAGATTTGATTGGAAGGTGAAGTCACACACTTCAAGTCTGTGTTTTTGCGTACTACAAAATCATGTCAAAGTGCATTTGTTTTATGTTGTTCTCGTGATGACAATTTGTCTTCAAGTTCTTTAAATTATTGGTATACAAACGCTTCAATTTTACAAGACGAATACCAACGACAACTTCAAAGAGTTTTAATCACAAAAAGTGATTTGCCACAAAATGAAATAGTCTTTGAAGAAGCACACAAATTTGCAGTGAAAAATAAAATTGAAATCTTTGAGTGTTCAGCAAAAGAAATGGCTGGTGTCACAGAATTTATTTGTTCGATTGTCCATGATATTTTTAGTGTAGATTTGACAGTTGCTAAAATTGTAAAAAATAAGAGCACGGATTTTTCATCAAAAGAACATGAAAATAAATGTATTTTCGTTTATTTTGTTATTTATTTTTCTTGTTTAATTACTGATAAAAGTGTGTGATAGTAATATCGTTGTCTAGAATTACGTTGAATAAGTATTAAATTAATAATTTTAATCACCAATTCCATTTAATTATTATTTTATAAAAAATTAAAAAACAAGATAATTTTATTAAATTAATCATTTTTAACATTCAGATTTGGGAAATAATAGAGTATAAAACGTATTCATGTTAATACCAAAAATGTCAACAAAAACATTTGAGACACGTTTTGTAAAAAATAATAAAAACAGGAGATGTATTTCATCTTTATTAACTACAAACTTAATTACATGTAACATGAAAAAATGAAAATAAATACTATGAATAAATGGCTATTTATTGAATGAATTATGTGATTGTATAACTTGTAATATTATTGATAAAAATTGTTTGAGTTGTTCTCAAAATAATAAAAAAGATAATGTACCATTATTAAATAATGGAAATAATATTTTTTGATGTGATGGGAAAAATGTCAAAAACAATGTGATGGTGTGTATTGATGCATTTGGCCTGATTCCAGTGTGCCAAATTGGTTATTATATTCATTTTGAACAAGTGTGTACTAAATATTTATTGTATTGTGTTTCTACCAACAAAAAAAACAAGTAAAAAGTAATTTTAAACCCCAAATATACCCAACGGTTTTTGTCCATTGAATGTGTTAAAACCACGATTATTTTGTGGTGTTACTTGCCCAAACCCATTAACATAATTTATTTGTCTCTCCTCATGTTGAATTTTTTCCTTTTCCGATGTATCTATTTCAGTAGAGTTAGTGACATCAATGTTATTTGGATTTTTTGTGTTTATTTCAAATTTGGAGCAATTTTTAATTGAAATCAAAGTGTTGGGCTTTAATATTCTAATTTTGAAGTTTTTGCAATGATCAAAATTTGCTGATTTGGCGACAAGTAGCATAGAATTTCCCATTCTTATATTATCGTTATTGATTTCCATTAACACACCAACACAATTGTTTCTAAAGAAATAATCCAAATATGTGTTTTCGATTGTCAAATTTTGTATCATATCGAGATCTTTGTTAAATAATACGCCGCGGTTGAAATTGCAATTTCTAAATACAACACTTTCAAATTGTGAATTTGCTTTTGTGAATTTTACATCCCCAAGTGAATTAGTAATTTCAAGATGTTTAGTTATCGAAGAGAATATCCATCTAATCCCGTTGTATTTGTTAATAGTGACATTAACAGCTGAAATTGGTTCTTTGTATTTAAACATTCGATTTGAATAGTCCACATCATCACAGTTTTCAACGTGTAAGTTGCCAATTAACACCCCTGACAAATCAATCATTTTCCCAATAAAATTTGAAATGCTCAAAGATGACAATAATGTTATTTTCGTTTTAATTTTTAAGCTTTGGCAAACGTAGTTCTGAAAGTGACATATTGGCTTTGTAACAACAAGTGTCACATTTTGAGTTAAAAATGATATAAACTTGTTGAGTTTAGTAGTGTCATATTGGGCAAGAATTGGTCCGTATGGTTCATTGAACTGATGTGTCAAATATCTTTGAGCTTCTGTGTATTCCATTTCAAGTTCCTTGAATTTTGATATTGTCATACCTTCATTACTATCACTTTCTTCTTTTATTTCGACATTTTCAATCGGCAGTTTCGTGTTTTGTGGGAACTTGACAGAACATCTGCCAACAAGTACACAACACTCCACATTATGAAATTCACCAGAAAACACCAAATTGTGGGAAGACTCAATTTTGATGTTTTTTAAATGTTCTTTTTGAAATACGAAATTTAAGTGCTCACAAAATGAAACTTCCAAAATTTCGCAATTCTCAAAAATTGTGTTGAACGAGAAACGACTGAGACCAAACAATCTCAGAAATTTTGTGTGTGTAAAGTCAATTGGAAGGAACTCCGTAATGTTATTGAGAATAACACTTTTTGCAGTAAATTTTGTTGAATTATTAAATTTTGTATTTTCAATGATAACATTGCTCATTTCAATGTTATTCATCATTTTCACACCAGTGCATTTCTTTAGTGAAAATAATTTTATTGTGTCTTTATCAACTGTAATCGTTGGAGTCAAACACTCAATAAATTCCAAACTGAGTGAATTTGGTTTTGCGTTGATAAATTCGAAAATTGTGTTTCGGCACTGTTTAAATATAAAAGTGTCTAATTTATTACAATCAATGCAAAAAGATGATTTTGTTACATTTTCGATATTTAAATGTTCGCAATTTTGTCCAACAAATAATTCGATATTTTTAGAATTCTCACACACTTTTAATGTTGTTAAATGTTCGGGTGTTTTAAAGTTAATATTTAAGCACTTTTGGAGCTCAATTTCCTCGACATTAGGAAAAGGGAAGTTGTTGTCCATTTCCCACTCTTTATATGTATCTCTTGTTGTATCATTTTGAGTCACTTTTTGCAACACAAAAGTTGAGTTTGTTGCTTTGATTGTTTTGACTGTTGGAACAACATCAGCAAATATCAAATCAATTTCAGAAATCGACAAACTTTCAATCTTCATATTACAAGGTAACCAAACACTGTGCCTTTCATTTGTATACCAAGAAATACTGAGGTCTTTAACAAAATCTGGAATACTTAATTTTGAGATATCACCAAACGTTTTGAGTTCAACGAATGTTGAATAACACTTGTTAAATATATCTACAACAGTTTTAAAGTAATTATCATCGTCATATCCATCAATTTTAACAAGAAGTCTTTTTCTATACAATGGTTTGATAAATTGAAATATTTTTGGTGTTATTTCTTGTGTGTAATTTTGGCAATTTGGAGTTAAACGCACCTTTTCTGGTTCGGTTGTGTCAGTCCAGTCAATATTTATTTGACTGTCATACTTTTTAGCAGCAGAATTTATATTCCTGTAAAGAGGTGACATGTCGGTGTAAAAATCGTTACACATTGAATCGACGTGCAACAACACCTTTTTAGGAAAATAAGTGTCGTTCATATTCACATTGTTGTTACGTTCAAAACAGGTAACACACTCACTAAACAACTTTAAAGACATCTCGATGTTTGGTATTTTCCATTTGTAAAGTATTTCATAAAATTTGTTCTCTACGTTAACATTGTTTTGTTGAAATGTGTCAACGGGTTTGGGTTCAACAATAATCAAAGAAGTGATTTTCTCGGCAATATTTTGGTCATTGAGTTTGTTAAAATCGGTCGAAAAGATTTGAACATTTCGAATGTAAACCGCCGTTTCGAGAACTTTTTGAGAGACGATTAATGAGTTGCAATTCACTGTGTCAGGAGAAAAGAAAGTGCAAAACTTTTCAATGTCGTCGGATTTAGAGAACCAAGGATTAACTTTAAGTGATGTGACAGCAACTTGGCATTTTTTGTTGATAGTAATAAAAGTCATGATGTCTTTTAGTGTGGGCAAATAGAGGGAAACTTGCATCAAATAGACCATTTCCATATTCGACATTTTTTGAATTATTTAGTTTTTTATTGTATTTATATTTAATGTAATATTGAGGTTGTTTGTTATTTGTAGGACATTATTTATATATACTTTTTAGTTAATTATTACTTAATAAATTAAACCTTTTTTATAATTAATTTTTTTGAATTAGTGTTATTCTATTTAACTTTCGGACCTACATTGACCTTTTAAATAGATTTATTTTTTCTATTTCGAATCATATTCAAATTAAAATTATAGTAAATAGGAAACTGGGCAGAAATTAGGTCTGGTTCCCGAATTCAAAAAAATGCCGAAAATTCACCTCGAGTTGGTGGAAACCGAGTGAAACAGAGCATTGAATAGAAAGCTCATAAAGACGCACTCAAACGGTCTGTTTGTGCATCGTTTTACCTACTTTCCAAATCCTACACAACCAGGCGTCTCCATTATTACTCGAAAATACCCACGTCATCAATTACTTACCATTTAAATATATATTCAAAACCATTTTTAATAGTATTTTTTTGTTTTTAAAAAAATAATTATTCTAAACAATAAAATAAGTCATCATATTTTTATTTATTCAAAAAACTACCTTAAATTACCAAAAAATAAAACAGAAAACAATTCAATTATGCTACGCTCAACTCTTCGGTAGGTTTACATGACTTTGAGCAGTCCTTTTTTTGGAACTATCTCATCGTCTTCGTTTATAGTTTCATGTACTGGACTATCCATCCCTTCAAAAAAATTAAATTAAATTAAAACACGGTGTACATTAATTCAAGTTGTGATGACAACTTACAAAAAGGACATTTTAGTCGTCAATTCTGCAGATGTTTGAAACAAAAACAAAACACAAAATGACAAAAAGTCAGTTAAGTTGAAAGACAACAACGCTCTTCGGCATAAAATTGTCATTATCAGTCAAATCGTTTTGTTTGGTGGTGTAAGTGGATGGGTTGCAATGACTCCCATTTACACCTTTCTTGTATACACTTATATCATGACCATAACCAAACCCAAAGAAATATGAACTGTCTTGAGGATAATGCCAAAATTTACGATCGGTGTAATTTCCACTTTTCCCAAACTTTTTTGGATTTAAAGTGCCATTTCTCACAAGTGAAAAAATGTACGAACTGCCATTGTTAATCCATTTGTCAACGACATTGATATTTCCTGTAAACACGCCACCAAACTTGTTGTGATTTTTGTCTTCTACCACAAAGCACAAGTTGCTTTTGTTTATAACTTTTGAATCAAACACTGAAGTGCCTTTTGACCAGTCGTCTATGTCCGAGTCAAACACAACACTTCCTATTTTGTACCCCGTCAACTTTTCAAGACATGATTTTTCGTCAAGTGTGAGGTGTTCGCGTTTTTCATTTTCAACATCTTCATCGTGTCGTTTTTTTGCATTGATGAATTTCTCTGATTTTATAATTTGATCAACTTTGGTGTTTTTTACTTGAATGATTTTGTTGATTTCATCTTCAAGTGGTTTTATGTCCATTTTGCATTTCTCTTCATAAAGTGCAATTCTGATATTAAATATCTCATACAGCTTTTCATTGTCACTCTGTATTGAATACATAACCATCTCTTCTTTAATTTTGTTTGACGCGTTATACATATCAGTAACAATGGTGTTGAGTGATGCTGTGATTTTCTTCTTACTTTCAAATACCTTATCAAGTCTGTCGAAATGTTTCTCTTCATTTTCAATGCGTTGTTCAATGTCAAATGACTTGTCGTCAACAAAGTTGAATTCATCTTTGGATTTGTTGATGTCTGACACCGCCTTTGCTGCGTTTGTGCAGAGTGTTGAAAGTGCTGTTAACTCGTTTTCCATTGAATGTTAATGGAGTTTATTTTTTATATTTAATTTTATATACAGTTAGTTTCAAATTAATTTAAAAATGTTCAACAAATAAATATGATTGTACCAAATAAAATAAAAATATTATCAAAATAAATTTAAAGTGTTTCACAAAAAAACAAAAATGTACCTTTTTTCAAATGTCTCATAATTAATTATTATTGTTTCAAATAAAATTCTTTTTGTACAAATTTAAACTAAAATTGTTTCAAAATTGACATTTTTTGTTTCAAATAAAATTAACAAAAACATGAAAATTATAACTTGAATAATTGGCAAATGTTATAACTTCTAAATACATTTAACAAAATAAATGAATACATAAACACATGTTTAAACTTTATAATCAATATGAGTGACTCTATCGAATATGTGCCTAAGTCTGAAATTGCATTGTTCAAACAACCTTTTATAGGACCTTTATGTAAACCTCCAAACACTCCCCCAAACGTTTCTCCGGTTACTGAAAGTACACTTTTAGAACAACAAATCAATTATCATCCTCAATTATCTTCTCGAATGGAAGAAGACACTAAAAAACACCGAAAAAGATGTTACAATACTCTCACGGATGAACAAATTTCATATCTTAGAGAGTTGTATGAAGAAAATGGATTGTCTCAATCCGTTGATTGGTATGTAAATAAAACCAAAATACCAACAGAAAGAGTGAAATTTTATATTAAAAAATTGAAAGATGGAAGCGATATAACAAAGAAGAAGAAAGGAAGAAAACCAAAATATACAGACGACATGTTGAAAGAGGTAACTTCGCTTCTTTGTCAACAAAATATGTCTCTGAGGCAAGCCAAAAAGGCCTTAGCAGAAAAAAATTACGATATTTCTGTATCTTCATTAGACAGGTACATAACCAATGAAAAATTGATGAAAAATGTCAAACTAGATCCTCTGTCATTTACAAAAGTGTCAATACGAGGAAAAGTTGCCAACACATTAGAAAATAAAGAACTACGTGTCAACAGATTGTTAGAGTTGAAAAGTTGTCAAAAAGCCGGATTTGCTATAGTGTTTGTTGATGAATCTCATTGGAAATTGGGTAATGTAAGAACAAAACATTGGGGTTTAAAAGGGCAAAAACATTTTAGAATTTCTCCCCTGTCGACATTCAATATTAGTTGTATATGTTCGATTGCAGAAAGTGGAGACAAATTTTGCAGGGTGTTTAACCAAGTCGTTGATGGAGATATATTTTCTGCTGGATTTAAATTGCTTGTTGAACATTATATCTGTTTGCTTGGAAATGTCGTTTTTGTATTGGATAACGCTGCCGTACATCAAAAAGAAATCATCAAGCTTGCAGAAAATAGAGGCTGCAGAGTACTTTTTAATGCTCCATATTCTCCAGAGTGCAATCCGATTGAAAACATATTTGGTATATGGAAAACTAGAGTTGGTAAACTCGAGAACAATGATTTAAAAGAACTGTTAAAAAATATTGGAGATTGTTTTGAAAGTATCGAAAAGTTTGATGTCAGAAAAGTTATTGGTAATTTTTTCAACGAAATAGCCGAAAAGTGATGAAAAGAAACGGTTTATAGCTAAATGTTTATTATTTTTGTTAATTTTATTTGAAACAAAAAATGTCAATTTTGAAACAATTTTAGTTTAAATTTGTACAAAAAGAATTTTATTTGAAACAATAATAATTAATTATGAGACATTTGAAAAAAAGGTACATTTTTGTTTTTTTGTGAAACACTTTAAATTTATTTTGATAATATTTTTATTTTATTTGGTACAATCATATTTATTTGTTGAACATTTTTAAATTAATTTGAAACTAACTGTAAATCTTATTAACACTTAAAAAAACACTTCCTGTTAAAAGTGTATTCAAATATTCATTTAATTTTTCGGGAATTGACCACTTATTTTTTAATATTATAAATGTAGTAAAACAAACTATATTATTAAATTATCAAAATGATCTAATAACTTACCAATTGAATAATAAAAAAATAAAAATAAGCAAGTTTTATATAAAAAATTTGTTGTTAATTCACTTATACTTATTATAGCTTTGTTGTTCTGTTTTATTTTTCGAAATAATTGAAGAGACTTGTTAACACCACTTATTAAACTCAATATGTTTCACCAAAATCAGTTGTCATTGCAGTTTATGTTGATATTATTTAGTGAAAATATTAACTTTTAAAACCAGATAAACTTGAGTTACAAATTGGTTTTCCACCCATAGTGAATAGAATTTGATTGTGCTGTTAAGTATTCAGAACAGGTACTTTGTTGAATTTTTTTATTTGTTAAATAAATAATATAGTATCTATTAGTTTTCAAACTAAAAATCAAACTAAAAATAAAAAACTGATTAAAAAATAAAATTGATGGTAAATGAGAGAAAGCGTTATCGCTTTGTTTGAAAGTATTTTTGTTTTAGTGAAATTGCAGAACGTTGATGTGAAAAACACCACGTTGCTATGTATTTATGATGTCGCAGTCAATATGAACGACGCATTTATCACACAAATTACGCCTAGTTGATTTTATAATTCAAGAGAAAAAGAAGGATGAACCAAACACAAATTGTTTAACTCCTTGTCGTACTTTTGTGTGTGTTCGCGAAAATAAATCGCGTTCTTAGTGAGAGATATCTTTTACGTTATCATGACAAAGTTTGCATTTCTTTTACACGACTTTGGACAAGAAAAAATAACTTGGCCTGTGGTGTATATGTGTTAGAAATTG